>NC_053436.1:86692842-86856167 GCF_007990345.1 Gossypium hirsutum
GAATGTGATATTTATTGTCTAGAATATGTAATTATGAATGTGTGAAAATTTCAAGCTTCGATTTAGTCGATTGCATGTGAATTTAGTCAATAGGACTTATGTGCTACATTTTTGAAATGTGATAGGTCGAAGCATAAGGACCTATTAGTGCATGAAATAAAAAGGGGGGACTTGCATGTCAAATTCCCCCTAATTAGTAGTGGCCGGCCATGACAAGCATGGTAGACCAAGTGTGATGGGCAAGACATGTCATAGACATGTTGTGTTGGTGCATCATGGGTGGAAAAAAATAAAATAAGGAGCATGGGCATAAAATAATGAAAGGGAATATGATGAAAAAAAATGTGTGGTTGTTTCCCCCCCATTGCCGTGAGTTAAAGAAAAGAAAAGAGAAAATTTTGTTCACCCTTTTTCATCTTCATTTGGCCAAAATTCAAAGGAAGGAGGAAGGAGTTCTTGCTTCATGTTTGGTTTGGAAGAGGATTAGGAGGAGGTTTGGCCATACTTGTATCTAGATCAAGGTATGTTTGAGGTTGTGCCATGAGATTCATGCATGTTTTTAGTTGCTAGCTTGAGTTCTAATTAGCCCATTGTTCAAATCTTTGCTATGTCATGGGGATGATATTCGGCCTAGGTAGATTTTGTGTTAATGCCATTGCATGCTAAATATGAAGCTTGTTAATGATGCATGTGATGGTGGATTGATGATTCTTGAATATTCTTTTTAGCATTTTTGAGTGAGCACATATGTGCATTGGTTGCTAGATGGAGAAGAATCGGCTAGCAAGTTGTGTGCTAAGGCCGAATATAATTTTTGTATATTAATGAGTAATGCATGTGTTAAATTGATGGAAAGGGAGAGGATGCTTTACTAGTGTATATATGTGTGTATTAGCCAAGTTTTGAACTTGAAACAAAAGGGTGTTTAGTCAATACAAGTGACCATACTTGTAGAATGTATTAAGTGTTGAAATCGGCCCCAACATAGACATGCATATTCGGCCATAGGAAGGAGATTGGTGTTGTATGTATTCGGTTAGAGGCAAGCATATTGATGCTTTTGTCTTGGCTTAGAAAATTCGGCCAAGGGGGAAAAATTAGCTAAAATGTTGAGTTTGATTCATGATTCCGTACATATGTGACTTTAATGTCTAATGTATAAATATGGGCTAAGTGCCTTGTGTTCCTCTTTTCGATACTCAAATGATTAAATCAATTTATTTGTTTAATTAAGCTCAAGAGCAAAGGGGAACTAAATCCGATAAAGGGAAGGAAAAAGTGGTCGAATAGCTATCGGAATCGTTCGACAACACTCGAGGTAAGTTCTTGAGTAAAAGAGCTTAAATTATGATTTGATTAGATCATGTTTTAAGCAAATTAAAATCATGCTCTTTGTGTGGCTATTGAGCCGAAATTGCAAGAATGATAAGTGTCTTGTGTTCGAGTTTTGCTAACGAAAATGAAATACGAATGTGCCATGATTTATTGTTAAATGTGCATGGTTATTTGAATGATGTCCGGGCTAAGTCCCAAAGGCTTTGTGCTAAGTGACCATATCCGGACTAAGATCCGAAGGCATTTGTGCGAGATACTAATTCCGGGCTAAGCCCGAAGGCATTTGTGCGAGTTACTAAATCCAGGTTAAGTCCCGAAGGCAATTGTGCGAGTTACTATAACCGGGCTATGTCCCGAAGGCATTTGAACGAGTAGCTATATCCGGTTAAATTCCGAAGGTACGTGATTTGGGAATGAATGATCTTGCTGTAAAAATTTCAGTAAATACTCTAGAAACATCCCAACATTGAGGTATGTTTCGTATGTGCTTGAATTTAGTTGAGCCCTTACAAATAAGTATTCGCTCAGTTGATAAACGAGCTACCGGCCTTTGGCTAAGTTGATCTTTTGTGTATGTACATAAGGGTTGGTAATGTGAAGCAAGTATGATATTGAAAAATTGTGCATATGAAATTATCCGTTTAGCTACATGAATGCTATACTTTTGTTGTGCTGGAATTCCTTGCTCAAAACTTACTAAGCATAAATTGCTTACTCCGTTTCTTTGATCCTCTGTTTTATAGATTTTGGTTCTCCAGCTATCGGACTCGGGATTTTGAAGTCGAAGTCGCCCACACTATCAAAGCCCCCCCTTTTTGGTACAATTTTGGTTGAACTTCGAAATGGCATGTATAGGACTACCCGTTTGTTGTGGGTCATGGACCCTTTGGACTTGTATAATTTTGGATAGCCATGCGAAAATGGCTTATATATGTTTGAGTATAATGTTATAATCATTTGGTGTGGATATGCTTGACAAGGATTGGCCATGGGAATGGTTAATCACTATCATAAATTGTGCTATTTATGCAAAAAGGGCTAGTTGAATCATGGAAACTATGAAATAGGTAAAGTCTACCTTAAAGGCAGATGCTGACAGCAGCAGTGATGTAGATTTGGAAAATCACTAAAAATAGTAGGAATGGAATTAAATAGTGAATAAATTATGTAAACGAACCTTGATGAATCTATTTTCATAGGAAAGTAACGAAACAATCATACAGACAGTATGTTAAGAGATATTTAGGTTCTTGTGAGACAGGGCCAGAACGGTTTCTGGATTTCCTGTTCCAACTTTTGAAATTCATTATAAAATAACCAGAGACAATTAGGAGTCAAGCCATATATGTATAGATTCCTCTCTGAGTCTAGTTTCTATAGAAACAAACGGCATCAGTATTGAAGCCCTGTACAGGGAGATATCCAAGTCGTAATGCGCAAAGGTCAGTGTAGTCGATCCCTGTAACATGGGAGACTTTGACTAATAAACTGTACTAATTGGCCCAACCAAAAATTCTAGAAAAAAATATGTAGATGGACATATGAGTCTAATTTCAGGGAAAATTTACGGAACTGGATTCCGTGTTTCTGAACTCAAGATATTATTTTTAAAGTGACTAGTACACAGATTGGCAGTGTCTGGGAAATTTTTTTTAAAAGTCTGTTAACACCTCGTGTTCGACTCCGGTGACGGTCTCGGGTTCGGGGTGTTACACGACAATATTGATTTAGGATAGTCTGAAAAAGGTCGTTACAGGGAAGAAGCCTGCAAATATGGATTAGTCAGAACAGGAAGAGCTCGATGAAAAGACTCTATCCACTATTCAATTATGCCTCATGAATAGTGTGTTACATGAGGTTTTGATGGAGAAAACAACGTCTGCGTTATGGAAGAAACTAGAAGCCTTATAAAAGATGAAATCTCTGGCTAACAAGTTAGTATTAAAACGTCTCTACATGTTAAGAATGGTCGAAGGTGAGTCCATCAGAACTCATATTAGTGAGTTTGTTACCGTTCTTAATGACTTCAAGAATCTTGAAGTAGAGATTAGTAATGAGGATCAAGCTATGTTGTAGTTATGATTTTTGCCTGCTTCTTATAAAACTTTCAGGGAAAACTATGATTTGTGGAAGAGATCATCTCTTGTTCGAGGGTGTGAAGGGGTGTAACATCCCGAATTAGGATCTAGTCGAAATAGTAGTTTTGAGACCACAAATATGAAATAAAAATAATTATTTTATGATTATTTGATGGTCCATGATAAGATTGCATGTTTGTGTGAAATTTCCATAAAGAAATTCTATGCTAAGGTGTCCAATTTGACTCTAGGGACTAAATTGAATAAGTTGCAAAACTTGTGTTCTAGAAGCTTCAAGCATGAAATTGCATTGAATTATTAATTGGAGGTCCTTAAATAGCAATTAGACCAAGTTCTAAAATTTTGGACAAAAATGAGCATGAATAGGAAAATTTTGAAAGAAAGGCTAAAAAGGCATTTTAGTCATTTGGTTAATAAAAGAATAAAATAGGAAAATCAAGTCAAAAATGGTGTCCATCTTCTCCAAGGGGTGCCAAAAATTTCATGCTCTCTATAGCTAGGGTTTTGAACATTTCAAAGTTGATTGTAAGTGCTCCCTAGCCTCGTTTTTAATGTTCTTTATGTTTTTGAGATCTTTGGAGCATGATGTAGCTATTTCTACCCTTATTTTAACCTAGGGTTCATGTTCAAAAAGTTAGCAATGTGTGATATGCATGTATTTTGATGTTTAATGGTGGAATATGAGAGTTTGATGTGCAATAAACATCTTTTACTAAATGATTTTTCATGGAAACCCCTAAAAGGACCTATTTGTAAAAGATGTAAAAATGGATAGTAGAAATGTGATTTAATGAGAAATGTGAGCTGATATGAGTTAGAATATGAATCTGCTAGGCTTGGGTAGCCAATAAAATGCATGCATTTCATTTTACGAGCCTAGGGACTAAAGTGTAAATAAGTGAAAAGTTAGGGGTAAAAAGATAATTTTACCAAAGTATGTGTTATGGCTCGATTTGAACAATGTGTGTATTGAAAAAGTTAAATTTGGCATTATAGATTAAGAAAAACGTGATACGGGTCTTGATCGGGGGAAAAACAAGGTTTACGAGGATTAGGCTCGTTTCTATCATTTTGTACTGAGGTAAGTTCATATGTGAATAATGCAATATGTATTATGCTCAATGCTTTGTTATTTTTTAAATTTAAATACTTTATTATTTTTATGATTATATCTTGATCCTTCCATGGGAAAATGATTGATACTATGTACATTGATGTCGATATTTCGAGCAAGTCCGACAGTGATGCAATAAGTATGAAAATCCCGTTTGAACCTCAAGAAGAGTTTAGGATACAAGTGACATGTCACTAGGGACTATGTGATCTAAACTCATGAGTTGTGGTTTGGGTTTATGATGTATGTGACACATGTTATGGGGTTTCGGGTGCTGGTCTTGTATGTTCTACCGGTGGCTGGGTAGTCTGACATGTGTTGCGGATACCTGACAGCTTGTGTGAGCAGCTCGTATAGCTACATCCTGACCGATAGCTCGAGTGAGCAGGCTTGTGAGTAGCTCAAAAGCGAGCAACATGTGATATGTGATATGAGGTAGCGATGGCTACATATGAGGCGCTTAGGTGTGAGATTTCGACGTATCCGATGGTATTCTAAGTGTTTAACGGGTAATCCAAAGAGAAGTGCAATGGGTAGTCTGAATGAATATGTCAAAAATGAGTAAGTTGTTATGTCCAAGTGGGCACAGGTATGTATATCGAACTCATGAGAACATCATTGGATATGATGAATTTGTGGTAAGGATATATATATATATATATATATATGAAGAATAAGTTTAAGTGATTTGATAATAAAATGCATGTTTATGTTCATTATATTAAATGTATGATTAATGCTTGTTTAAATTGCATTTTATTTGCATGTGAGCTTATTAAGCTTTAAAGCTTACCCCCTTTCCTTTCCCTTTTTCTTATAGTGTCACCAAGTTAGCTCAGGGATCAGTGGACGTCAGAGTTTTTGATCACTTTATCAATTGGAAAATTTGGTATAGTTAGATTCAACATTTTGAATATAGTATGTATAGGGACCTGGTCTTTTTGTTATGTGTCATATTGATTAGCCAAATGTGTTGGCTCTTGATGGTATTGTGATTCATTTTGTATATGGCCATGGGAGGTGGCTCATATTGATTATTTGGGTTGTAACCCTAATTAGTTATACATGCATGCAAATGTGTTTATGCTTGTTGTGGTTGTTCGATGGATGTGTGATGAGATGTGGTTTACATGCTAAAGGTATGTGTTTGATGAGGCTTGTGGTTGTTTGTGATAATGGGTGTGATGGATGACAATGAATGTGGTACAAATGTATAACTTGGAAGTAAGATAGCAAATATGATTATCCATGAAATTGGTGTGGAATACCTTGGGTAAACCTACTAACTTTAATATGTTATACATTGATTTATTAAGAACATAAAATGTCTATGCTTCATATGATAAATGTGCCATGTTGTATGCCATGAAGTGAGTTTAAGTGTGTGAGTGCTTATGGGTGGCAAATGGCTTGGAAAATAACCTAGAAATTGTCCACATAGTTGGACACACAGGTGTGTGTCTAGACCGTGTGTGACACACGATTTTCCCCATGGGCATGTGGTTGGGTCGTGTGTCCCCTGCACCCTAATTAATGCAAAACAAAATGCCCAATAGTAAACACGTGGGTAGAGATACAACCGTGTGTCTCAGCCATGTGTCCAAAAGAAGAAAATTTTTTAAGTGTCAAAAAGGTTCTGAAAGTTCTTGATTTCAAAAAGGTTCTGAAAGTTCTCGATTTAGTCTCAAACCACTTCCGATGTATGTTTTGGGCCTCGTAGTACCTTATAAGGGACAATTTGCATGTGATTGAAAAGTTTTAAATTTGGATTAAATTTTATGGCTCGGCTTTGTATGTTTGTTTACGTTTAAGTTTGGTAATGCCTCGAACCCTGTCTCGATGTCGGATATGGGTAAGGGGTGTTACAACGGGAATCTTCTAAGTAAGGATAAACTCGACAAAGAGTTAGCCCCCCTAAAAAATAAGACGGACAAGCCTCAGATCTAGTTTCAAGAGGCAAACAACAAATCAAAAAAACAAATCAAAACATTTTTAAAGTAAGGTCCAAATTTAGAAATTGTGACAAATATTATGGCTATTGTAAAAAGGTACGTGTAACATCCTAAAAATCAGGGGTTAGTAGAATCAAGTTTGTGAATCGAGAGAGAGTGGTCATGCCTTAATTTTTGAAATTTATCTATGCATTGTGGGAAATAACTGAGGTATTGGTTTGTTGGTTAAGTGTTAGTGAAATGTTCCTTGAAACCCAAGGTCAAATCCTTTCTCTCTCACCATTTTTATTATTTTGCAAATTTTGCCTTAAACCCTAGGTTGTGACTTGTCTTTTTTTTTCTTTCTTTTTGCCACAAGATTTGTAAACATATTCCCCACCATATTGCTGTTATTTTTCCTCATTAAAATTAGCCCTAAATATGAAATCTTGAACTCCAAGATCGATCCCGAACATTGCCAAGAAAGTGCCATTGTCATTTCTCTCGACTAGCTTTTAAATCCATTTCAATTAGGGAAAAACGTTCTTGATTGATTGGCCATTCTAAACCCACAAATCGTGAAGCGTAAGTGTAATTAAGGATAGCTAGCTTATTATTTCGACATAGTTGTTGGGTAAGGGTTATGAATTGATTAAATGAAGGAATTTACTCATTAATTAGCTACTAGTTTTCCAGTATATTATTGAATTAGGTGCTGACCCAAATGCCCCAAATCATCCGTAAAGGTGAAAAATGATTGTATGTACGGTTCGCATCAATACAATGTAAACAATCTATCTAGTTCGGATCCATAAAATAGTTATAATTTCAACGATTGGCTTGAAATCATAAATTGGTGTTTGAGGGCTAGTTTAGTGGTAAATTTATTGAACTTATATTGAATTTTGGTTTAGGTTCGTTTAATGAATTATTAAGAAAAATTGGAAGATTTGCTAGTGTGTTGCGAGGAAGCAAAAAATAAGGTGTGGGTTCTAAACTCATAAAATTGTTTAAAAATGTTAAATATCATGTTAGATTTGACAAATTAGCTTGCTGACTGGATTGACTTAATAGCCAAATTATTGATTTTGTGAATGTCCAAACATGTATGTTTCGAGCTTTAAAAGATTGGCATGTTGGCAAAATTACTAATTTGATAGTAGGGATGTTTGATTGAGTTTGTAATTGTATATTTGAGTTATGAGACATGAGAATGTTTGAATGAATGATATAATGTGTTGAGGTATTAAGCTTATGTATGATTTAAACGGATGAGATATTTGTTATATTTTGTACTGAAAAGGGTGCTATTTATGCACAATAAAAATCCATAAAGTATGTGAAATTGAACGATATTGATTGATACCAACACAATGGTAATTTAAAAGATTGAGACACTGTTTCCATTTAGTGAAAGTTTGTGATTATTGAGGACATGCTGAGCATGTCAAATGAATGTGAAAAGTATTGAGTTATGATTATGTATGAGATTGTGTGACATATTGCATATGCATTGGATTGGGATTTTGTCATTGACGGAGGAGTTCCGTGGAGTACCGGCGGTATATTAAGTTCACATTATTCATAGTCAGTGTACTGCATTTGGAGTACCGAGGAGAATGGCGATTTATTGCATTTTTACTGGTAGCTTGTCTGCATTATTACTGGTAGAAATTTTTTGCATATTGTTATCGGTGGTTTTAACCACAATGGGCTTAAGCCCATAATGTTTTGGAGTTCAGATGATGGTATGGGTAGGGAACTCGTGGTGTGTAGTGGATGGTATGGGTAGGGACCTTTTTGCAGTGCATTATGCTCACAACATATTTGAATGTTATTTATTTGTGCTACGTATTGTATTGTGTTGTATTGAATGGTATCGAAATTAATGATTGTTACTCAAATGAATGATGTCCCATTCTCATACACCATTTAACATTAATTTGATAATCGCTATGTAATTATATGAAATTCCTCTGATGGCTTTGTTTTCTTCTGTTAAAGTTAATCTGTTTCAAAATATTTGATATTTATGTTCGTTTAAATAATTGTTCAACTTACACTGAACTTTTCATAAGCTCACCCCCTAATAGTGTTTAACTTTTCAGGTAAACCTTAAAATTAGGACTGGACTTGACATTCCGAGAATCACCTTGGACCTCAGATTATTTTTTAAATAAGTATTAACCAGTCTTTATTGGTTTTGACTTGTAATTTTTAATTATTTCTGGCCTGTGGCTTGGTAACTTTTCTTTTGGTAAATTTTGCATGCATGAATTACTCAAGCATAATAACCAGATAATGCATGATATCGGACTTAAGTAAAATTTGATATTGTTCCCTAGTTTTCGTTGCATTGCAAAAGAATCATTTTTGAAAACCAAATCGATAAGGCAACTAAGTTTCCAAATGACTTGAAAAATGGTTTTTTTGGCTACATTAGTTTAACGTCGAGTTTTTTAAGAAGTGCGACAAGCAAATGGTTTTTCTAAAACAAAACTATCAACAATAAAATGAATCTTAAGTATACACGACCTAATGAATGAATGCTTTTAAGCTAACTCAAAGTACAACTATGGTTTTCTCTAAAATGAGTTTATTTAAGGTCTTTAAAAGTAACGTAAGTTAGCTTAGCCATTTAGGTGGCTAATGTAGCCTTCTCAATCTAGCCATAATGTCTACGCTGGGTTTGGGAGGTTACAATGCGTCACGTTATGGTAGAATGATGGAAACTTCAAAATAAAATTAAAAGGGATGCCGAAAATGACGAGAAAGATAAGCAAAAAGATGAAGTTGTTGATACTAGTGTAGCGAGGACAGAAAAAGGGCAGGCTATACATTTTGCAAGGGTCAATGCTTACTAGTGCGACTGCGATTGTAATACCGAATACCCAGTTTGGTCACCGACACGAGCTAGAATGTATTACAACTATAAAACTTTAACATTTTTCATAATTTAATAAAAATTAACAAAAAAATCATATGCATTTATATCTATGCTAATCAATCAATTCGGGACCTAAATGAGCTTACGAGACATTTAAAATAAACCAGGAACAATTCTGGATTAAAATGAAACTTTTACAAAATTTTGAGTAAAAAGTGAAAACATGGCTCACACGGCCGTGTGGCCAAGCCGTGTGACAGAACTCTACCCGTGTTGCTCAAGAACATGGCCGTATGGCCAAATCGTGTAACAACTTGTACTCGTGTAGCTTAGGGTCAGTGTAACTTTCTAAGACCATGTGGACAAACTTGCACAAAAAATCAAAGAGGCCACGTGCCTGTATCATGCAACTGTGTGGCCACACAATCATGTGGTAGGCCATGTGTGCCCAAAAACACCTTTTAACACAAACCATTTCACATACCAAAACTTAGACTCCAAGCTATGCATTAACCAGCTTTCAAACCTATTCAAAATGTTCCAAAACATGCTAAAATATACCAATTCACAATAAACCTATGAGCTTAACCAATATGCCCTCATTAGCACCACAATTCAAGTATAAACGACAATTATTCAACCTTCAAATGAAAATATAATCCATTCTAGGTTCAAAATTGACCATAACAAAAAATGACTGTAACGCGTGGTTTGTGCAAGTGTACATAGTCGTTATCAAGTAATAAGTAAGTAAAAGAGTTATCGTCTCAACAAGGACTATGTATGTTAATCAATTAATTGTAAAATTAAAGTTAACAATTTGGTGAGAAAAACACAATAATTTTGGAGTGATTGATGTAAAGATAAATGACTAAATGTAAGATGATCGTTAATGCAAATTAATCTAAATGCGTATGAAATGAAATGTATGAGATAAGTTTAGTAGCAAAAACATAAACTTCACCAATCAATAGCATGAATAGGCTAGAATAATTACATCATTCAATTTTGATTTATTTTTCTCATGTTTAACAGTGTTCGGAAAATATTCCATGGCAACTCGATCTTTCATTGACTTGAAACCAAATTAAGTCTTTTCGGATTCTTTTACTTAGTAAAATATGTGTTTTACTGATCATATTAAACTAAGGGTTTCTTAGAATTAATGTGAAGTAACAGAGATTAGATCAGTTTGAAACAATTTAATCACATAAACGTAAAAGCCATGCAAGGTAATAGAGCTCGGTCAAGATATTACAAACCTTTAATTTATTCTGGGTCGGATATAAATTAAGCATGCACTTTTCAATTATTGTGTCTATTAGCTGTCGCTTGGTTCAGATCGCTCAACTAATTTTAATGCGTCCAATCACGTATGAATGAAATACATACTTGAGTTTAATTGAGAACATGAATAACTGAGGCACAAACACTATAAAAATGATAGCCAAACTTTATTGAATTGATGCAATCGTCCTAGCTAAATAGATTTAAGCTACCATTTTTTATGGCAATATAACAAAACAAATTGCAAACATGATTTAATTAAAGTAACAAAGTAAAGGAAGAATAAACTCTATTTGAATCAGCAGTCTTGCAAACTACGATTGAAGAAGTTTCCTCTAATCCTTGTGTTTCTCCTTTGCTAATGGCTTCTCAAAGTCGCCGGCTAAGAGATAATCTTTTCAAGGTTTTGTTGGCTAAAACAGAAAATGAATATGGGATGTTACGTATGGAGATGAAGAGAGGGAATGAGAGAAATGAATAAGGGATATATAGAGATGAGTAAGGGATGTAGGGATGCTTTCAAATGAGGAATGGAGGTGGGTATTTATAGTGAAGGTTTGTGGATGAGTTTACGAAAATAGTGTGAAAAATCCCCTCATTTGCTTGGTCAGCCACATGTTATGGAAAGGAATGGATGTTGGTTGATTGATTCAAGCATGCTTGAATAAAGCAAGGGTTGGACGATTTCAAAGCCAAATCTTGTTGGTTGATTTCTGATCCATTTGCAATTGTAGGACTTCCAATAAATTTCTCGAAAATTGGTTTTTGGGCTGCTCACAAGTGGCATGCCGAATTGGGCTTGTTCTTCTCTTGTTGGACGGTTTGGTGACCCAATTATTTACCAGACTTGTCCATAAATTGATCTATGTTCAATTATATCAAAAGCAACTTCTTCATGACCCATTTACATGTGTTTTCCTTCCATGTTGAGTGAATTTGGGCATGTCCATAGAGCTTTATTTTGTACTTAAATCATGTATAATTTCCTTGGTCCAACTGCATTAAATAAAGTAAAAAAATTAATATATAGCAAAACAATTAAATTATGCAATAATTTAATACAAAATAACATAAAATTACATTCTTCCTTAAATCATGTCCATTATTGAAATATGAACAAAATTCACTCAATTAATAATAAAATACTCGAGATTAATATTAATTTAAGTAAAAAGTGTTATAAACTATTAAAAAACCCAATATAAATTTGAGTTTACAATTATCATTTTCAACAAAGCACAAAACATTCCAAGTCACCTATTAACCTAAACATTCCAAATCAACCATTAAAAATACATTTACCATCACACACCATAATCAACCAAAATACCAATTTTGATTTACATCAACACACATATCATACTTCAAATGGCACAATATATAACCATAGTGCTTATAGCATACATAACTGAAACCCTATTTACATGCCACTTATAACCGAGCCAAAATAAATGAATAACTACCCAAAAAGTTATTGGATAGTGTGATCTCCAACGATGTTCCAATCGACAACATGAGTCTGGCAATCTACAAGGAAGAAAACCAAATAGAGTAAGCTTACGTAAAACTTAGTAAGGTCGTAAAACAAAAACATCATATACCTGTCAATTTAATTTACAAATCATATTTATAATGTAGAACTAACCAATCTTTGTCTTGTTTCATCATTCTAACTATACGAAATGATTAAACCTGAATCATTCACATCATCAATACATAACATGTTAAGATCCACATACCAATATATAATCAACCAAATATAATTCAACATATCGTCTCATTTCATTTTCCTTTCGATAGTTAACTGTTTTGCTCTGAGAACAACAGTAAATTGACTTCGGATACATGGGAAGGTAATGCTTACACAAGCTAACAAAATGACATTAACCGATACATGATGCTGCTCACACAAGCTTTGGAGAATCTGCAACACATGCAGGATCTCAAGCCATCAGTATGGTATCCATCACCGGTACATAGTATCTGCCAAATAAAATTCTGGCACAGAGTGCCTGCTATTGCAACACCGGTACAAAGTACCTGCTACTAAAATCACTGGTAACTAGTGCTTGCTAAATATAACACTGGCATAGAGTGCCTGTTGCACCCTAATGACATGTCGTTTGTATCCTAGTTATTCACTAAGTTCACATAGGATTAACCTATATACCTTGATCCTTTCATGTTATTAACCATATGGCAAGATTAATTTAATACCAACTTTCCATAGCATAACATGTTTCAATCGAACAAATACAAAGCCATATTTTTCCATTAAAGGCTTCGATCACATTTACAACTTACCTTTATCAACCATGTTTATTAAACACATATACACAAACAATTATATACAACTATGATTTCAATATTAATAAACATAAAAACATCTAATACGAACTTACAAAAAAGCAGTAGTTACCAACACTACGACGACTATTCAGCGACTTTTCCTTTCTCGCGATTATCAACCAATTGATCCGTTTCTTGATTTAATATAATAATTTAATTCAATTAATCAATTCAAATACCATAAAACACTTAAATTCACATATTTGACCCTTTATCAAAATTGTACACTTTTACCTTTTATTCATTTAGTCCCTAAACTCGAAACTTACACAATTATCACAATTAAGCCCAAAGCCTATCTAGTCGAATTTTTTTTATTCAACTACAATCCATATTTATTTAAATTTCACATAAATTTCATGTTGAAATTATTATTTTATTAATTTAATCCTTAAACTTAAAACTAACCAAAATTATGTTACGAAATAGTCATATTTAACTATCAAGCTTAATAATCTATCATCAAACCTCAAAAACATTACAAATTCATCAAAGGTATTCAAAACAATTAACAATTTTACAAAGTAGCCCCTGAGATAACTAGATTAAGCTACAACGATCTCAAAAAACATAAAAAATACTAAAAACAAATAATTTAGGAACTTACATGCAAGGAAATGAATGGTCGAACCTTGAAGGTTTGAAAATGGCCTCCAAAGGTTTTGTTCTTTCAAACATTTGGTGAAGAATTGAGGTGGAAGATGATGTTTATAATTTTTTTTTATTTTTATTTAACTTATTTTATTATTTAACATTTTTAATTAATAAAAAAGTCAACTAAAACTTTCACCTACCGTCTACTTTTACTTTTTAAGCCATTTAATTGAGAAAAATTAATAGCGAACAACTTTTGTAACTTATGATTTAGTCATTTTTACTTAATTAACTATCTAAACGTCAAAATTTCTGACCAAATTTCAATACACCTATATAATCACTCCATAAATATTTAATAAAATATTTACGGGTTTGGTTTACAGAAATGAGGTCTCGATACCTTATTTTTCGAAACCACTTAACTTTAGGGACAAACCACTTGTACTTAACTATTCATTCAATTAGAAAAGTTTATCATATCAAAATTCAATATTATACTATATTTGACTCATAAATATTAAATAATAATATTTAAAGACTTACTCGTTGGATTTGTGGTCCCGAAACCACTATTTTCGACACCACTGGGAAACGGGCTGTTACAATGATTACCAAAGAAAAGTTGAAATCGTCACCACGTAGCGATGAGAATGAACTTGACGTCACGACGACACGACGTGACTTTTTCTCCACTGATTCTAATTCAACCAAACTTTGGCACATGCGACTAAGTCATATGAGTGAGAAATGTATAACAGTCTTGTGCAATAGAGGTTTTCTCAAAGACACTGGAGTTGGTAAGTTAGGTTTCTGTAAGCATTGTGTTTTCAGGAAACAAATCCGAGTCAGTTTCGATTCAGTAGTGCACAAAATAAAAGAGACTCTAGATTACATTCATTTTGATTTATAGGGTCCATCTTCTGACATTTCTAAAGGAGGTAATAAATATTTCCTAAATTTTATTGATTATCATTTTAGAAAAGTTTGGGTTTATCTCTTAAAACAGAAAAAGTGGAAGACACTGTCAGAAAAACAAATCAGAAAATGCGTGAAGCGGTTGAGAACAAATAATGGTCTTGAGTTATGTTTGTCAAATTTAATGATTTTTGCAAACGGGAATGAATTGAAGACATCGAACCGTTATTAGCAAAATGGAGTTGCATAAAGAATGAACAAAACCTTGCTGGAAAAGGCTCGATGCATGCTTTCTAATGCAGGCTTAGGGAAAGAATTTTGGGCTGAAGTCGTAAACCTAACAAGTTATTTGGTAAATCAATCTCTTCATGAAACATTGAATGGTAAAGTTCCAGATGAGATATGGTCAGGTAATCCTCCCAATTATTCTAATCTTAGAATTTTCGGTTGTCCTGCTTATGCTAAATTTATCTAGGGAAAGCTCGAACCAAGGGTCACTAAATGCATCTTTCTGAGATACTCTACCTATGCAACAAAGAAAATTTTGAGATGGAAATTTTGAGAGATAAACATTTTAGGAAATTGTTTTTATCGCAACAAAGGTACATCAAGAAGATCCTTGAGCGGTTTGAGATGCAAGAAGCAAAACCGTAAGTACTCCTTTAGCTACACACTTTAAACTCTCAATTTTAGGTACATGTCAAAAGTACCTTATTCAAGCGTAGTTGGAAGCTTGATGTATGCAATGATATACATTCATCCCGTTATTTCATATGTTGTTAGTGTTGTTAGCTGATACATGACAAATCTTGGTAAGTTACACTGGCATAAAATTAAGTGGATTTTCAAATATTTACAGGGTACTTCTGACATGTGCTTAGAGTTTGGAAGAACTCAAAAAGGTCTAATCGGATATGTTGATTCTGATTATGCAGGAGACTTAGATCGAATAAGGTTTCTCACAGGTTACCTATTTGCTTTTGGGAATTGTGCTATTAGTTGGAAAGTGACACTTCAAGCTACAATGACTTTGTTGACTACTAAAGTATAATAGATGACAATTACATAAGCAGTAAAATAAACAAATTGGTTAATGGGCTTGTTCAGTGAACTGGTAAGTGAAAAAGGGGCAACTGCCGTATATTGTGATAGTTAAAGTGCCATACATCTCACTAAAGATCAAATGCATCATGAGAGAATGAAGCACATGACATTTGTTATCATTTTATTCAAGAGGTGATAATTCAAGGGGATATTCAGATTCTTAAAATTGGTACAGAACACAATTTGACCAACATGTTGACAAAGAGCCTTCTAGTTTCAAAGATCGACATTGCTTGGACTTGGTAAGTAACCGACGAAGAATTAGCTAAGCCTATAACAGGGCTCAACAAGGGAGTGGGTCCAAATATAAGGCAAGGTGGAGATTTGTGGGAGAATGTTTCTTATTTTGACCAAAATTTATTTTGACTTTTCTTCTCCTAGTTAAACTTTGTTTTTAGTTTCCCACTTAAACTCTAATTAATCTAGAGCTATTGTAGTCATATATGCTACGAATTTCAACCTATAAATAGACCTTAGTTACTCTAGGTTTTACACAACAAAAATATTTAGATTGAGAGGATTTTGTTCTTTATTTCAAAGGGTTTTTTCTTGTGAGGCTTTAGGTTTTCTTTTAATTCTCTCCATATTTTGTTCTCTCTTTTATTATAGTGAAATTTCCTTTTACCCGTGTTTTTTATCTTCTTTTGATGAGTTTTTCCACATAAAATTTGTGTTTTCGATATTTTCGATTTTTATTTTTTCACTTTGTTTGTTGTTTAATTGGGTTTATCCCTTACAAGATTTTATTATGTCTAGTGCTCTTTAATATTTCTTTTTGGGATACTTTTAACTTATTAATACTAACAAATTTCATTCTTTTTACGGATGAATTTTTCTTAGATACTATTAATGTATGCTATCTATAGATTTAAACTTAAATATTAATTGACATATAACTCTAACATTAATTAAATTATAATTAAAAGATAAAATCATATTTCTCTTTATATTCTTAGACTTCTATTCAAACTATAATTTCATTTTGTTACGACAAAAAATATAAAAATAAAAAATTATACTTATAAAAAATAAAAATATTCTAGAATTTTTAAAAACAATATTTTAACCTTAACTATTGTTTATTTGACTTATTATAATTTATATACTTAAACTTTTATCCAAATTATGACTCTAATTTAAAGTGAAAAAAATTATCACAATTTATTTTTAAATAGAGTTATAAATAATAATTCTAAATTAAATTATAAATATTTTAAATGTTAATTTAAGTTTTTCTAAATTCGTATTTATATATATTAAATTATAATTATAAATAAATATTATTAAAAAATATAAAAAAAAACCGTTTAAACCTAAAATAAATATAAAAATATAGGATTTTTTAATTAAAGAATATTAAATATTTTAACTTTACTGCTTAACCAAAGAATCATTGTCATCTTATATAAACTTTTTACATTTATTTCATACAAATTTATTGAACAATGAATAAAGATTATATTTTCTTATTTTATTGCCAATTTATTTCCTTGTAATATTCTTGTTAAGTATATAGAAAAGGAATTTATATTTCCAATTTTATTCCGACAAAAGAGAAAAGAACCAAAAAAAAGCGACAAAAACGACGACAACAACAACTATGACTTGATTTTCAATTTCTGAGTTTCTATTATAATGTGACGAAATTTACAAGAAAAGTGAAACCCCCAGCTTTACCTTTCAACCCACCAAACTCAGATCCAACACTCTTCTGCCTTCTTCTTCAGGTACTATTAATGCTTCTTCTTTTCATTATTAGGGTATTTATTCTTTGCTGTTTTTGCTTATGTTCCTTAAAAACTTCTGATTAATTTTGGGTCATAAAAGCTGAGTGCTTCATAGAAGAAATTTTACAACTTTGTCTCTACTCTATGCTGTCCTCTTGATTGAGTTTATGTTTTCTTTTTTTATTTTTTGAATACTTTTTGTTTGCAGTGTTTTGCTTGATTTGTTTATTGAACAATGGATTCCAAACCCAAGAAGAGAGGTGCTATGGAGAATGGGGATACGGGGGAAGACTCGGTACTCGCAACCTTGATCGGGAATGGGGATGATTTGGGTCCTCTTGTTCGACATGCCTTCGAAATGGGGCGGCTTGAGGCTCTTGTTCACCAGCTGAAGCATATTTTGAAAAAGAAAGAAGCCGAAATTGAGGAGCTCTGCAAGACTCACTACGAGGAATTCATTCTTGCTGTTGATGAACTTCGTGGCGTCTTGGTTGATGCCGAAGAACTTAAAAGCGATCTTTCGAGTGATAATTTTAAGTTGCAGGAGGTTGGGAGTGCTCTTTTGGTGAAACTTGAAGAGCTCCTTGAGTCTTTTTCGATTAAGAAAAATGTGGCTGAAGCTATTAACATGTCCAAGATTTGTATTGAAGTCTTGGAGCTATGTGTCAAATGCAATACTCACCTTTCAGAAGGCCAGTTTTTCTTGGCATTGAAAACTGTAGATTTGATTGACACAAACTACTTGCAGAATATCCCTGTAAATACAATCAAAATAATGATAGGGAAGAATATTCCTATAATAAAAGCTCATATCGAAAAGAAAGTGACTGCAGACTTTAACGAGTGGCTTCTTCACATTAGGAGTTCTGCCAAGGATATTGGGCAGACTGCAATAGGTCATGCTGCATCGGTACGCCAGAGAGATGAAGAGATGCTTGAACGGCAGAGAAAAGCCGAGGAGCTGAACGTTTCTGGCTTAGGAGATGTGGTATATTCATTAGATGTTGAAGAAGTTGATGAAGATTCTGTTTTGAAGTTTGATCTTACACCTCTTTATCGAGCATCTCACATCCATTCCTTTCTTGGAATCCAAGAGCAATTTCGTCGATATTACTACAAGAATGGTCTATTACAACTCAATTCAGACTTGCAAATCTCTTCCTCACAACCATTTGTTGAATCATATCAAGCCTACCTAGCTCAAATTGCAGGCTATTTTATTGTGGAAGACAGGGTCTTGAGGACTTCTGGGGGCTTGTTGTCTGCCGATCAAGTTGAGACGATGTGGGAGACAACCGTTGCAAAAGTGGTGTCAGTCTTGGAAGAACAATTTTCTCATATGGATTCTGCAACGCATCTTCTCTTGGTGAAGGATTATATCGCTCTTCTTGGGGTTACACTTAGGCAGTATGGGTATGAAGTGAGTTCAATTCTTGAGGTCTTGGACAATAGCCGAGACAAATACCATGAGCTTCTTTTTGAAGAGTGCCGTCAGCAAATTAGCAATGTTCTATCTAATGATTCCTATAACATGATGGTAATGAATAAGGATTCTGACTATGAAAATAATGTTTTGGCATTTCATCTTCAGACTTCAGATGTAATGCCAGCTTTTCCATATATTGCACCATTCTCTTCTATGGTGCCTGATTGCTGCCGCATTGTTCGATCATTCATCAAAAGCTCAGTTGATTACTTGTCTTTTGGAGTGAATTCTAATTTTTATGATGCAGCAAGAAAGTATTTGGACAAGCTCTTGATTGATGTGCTTAATGAAGTTGTAGTGACTACGGTTCAGAGTGACGGCATTGCTGAAACTCAAGCCATGCAGATTGCTGAAAATATACCATTTCTTGAAAGATCTTGTGACTTTTTCCTCCAACATGCTGCACATCTTTGTGGGATTCCAGTTCGATCAGTTGAGAGGCCCCAGGCCAGTTTGACTGCCAAGGTGGTCTTTAAAACTTCAAGACATGCAGCTTATCTGGCTGTCGTGAATTCGGTAAATAGTAAGTTAGATAATTTCTTGGCGCTTACAGAAAATATAAACTGGACAGCCGAAGAGATATCCGAAAATAATAGTGAGTATATGAATGAGGTGGTCTTTTGTCTTGACACTGTTTTCTCAACGGCACTGCGAATTCTGCCATTGGATGCTTTATACACGGTTGGTTGTGGGGCTCTTGAGCATATTTCCAACTCTATTGTGGCTGCATTTCTCAGTGATAGTGTGAAGAGGTTTAATGCCAATGCAGTAATGGTTATCAACCAGGATCTACAGAAGTTAGAGAGTTTTGCTGATGAGAGGTTTCACAGCACAGGCCTAAGTGAGGTATACAAGGAAGGTAGTTTTCGAAGTAGCTTGATAGAAGCCCGGCAGTTGATAAACCTATTGTCCAGCAGCCAGCCAGACAATTTCGCAGATCTTGTAATACGGGAGAAGTCCTACAATGCTTTGGATTGTAAGAAAGTGGCGAGCATTGTCGAAAAATTCAAGGACTCAGCAGATGGGATCTTTGGGAGCCTTTCAACCAGAAATACAAAAACAAGTTCACGGAAGAAATCAATGGACATGCTCAAAAAAAGATTGAAAGACTTCAACTGAGAACGATTCAATTCTTTGCTTGCATTAGAAGCAGTTGTGTCCATCTTGATCTTCATATTTTCTTTTTCCCCTTTTCTAAATGACATGGTTTGTAGTTCATTTGATCGTAGATTATTATTAGTTTTATATTCCTCCCTATTGTCTTTCTGTTTTCTTTCTTCTGGTTAACCATCTTGGGAAATAAGTCAGGAAATCGCCAGATACATTCTCATACATTAAGGTCACTTCAAACTTTACTCAGAATCTCTTTTAGATACTTCTGATGTTTTATGTTCAGCACATAGTACTTATACCATACATTCATTTATACTATTATATTAAGAATTTAGGTCTTTATGATCAACACAATGACAATTTTCGACAAGAAAGAAGCTATTTCTGAGCAGAACTTTTTGGTATTACAAGAACAACTTAAAACTATGTTACTTAGGCTATGGTGTGACTGTCAGATGGTAGTAAGTGCTAGAGGTGGGAATGTTTAATCTTTTTAACTTTTTAATATATTTGGAGGGTCTAGTCCTCGTATCCATATCTAAATATGTTTTGGACATGAGTGTTGGAGAGGGGTACCTAAAGAAAAACTAGCCTTTGAATAACTGGTTTGGAGCTGCATTTGATTGAAATTGCTGAATACGGCCAAACAAAGGTAAAATTTTCTTCTCATTCTTTTACAGTTCGTTTCTGTTTGCTTGCAGCTTTTGGCCAGAACAGACGTTTTCTCTTGAGCACATGTATTTTTGTTTTTTTGTATGTTTAGCACTGATTTCATTCCTTCTGCCTCATTTCTCTGTGGAACTTTTTATCTCCTTTTCTTTTTCACATTTGTTTTAATGTTATCTTAATGGCAGTTTCTCCATTAGAAGATCTTTTGGTTTGTAATTTTACAACTGCTGTTGAATTAAGGATTTTACATACAAATAATTCTAAACTTGGGAGCATTTAGCAACTTGAAACTACAGCATTTGATCTGTTTAGTTGTTGGATTTGTATTTTCCAGGACATACATTCTTTTAGCTTGAACCAATCTTGAGGTGGTGAAGTGCTTGAGAGATATAGTGTTAGATATTTTTTTGGAGACCCTGTTCTTAAATGTAGAGAATTTTGACATAACATTGGATTGGATATCATATAATGGTGATGTTTCCTCATCTTTGTCAATTGCCTACATAAAAATCCTGCGTTCCCTTTTTGAACCAAAGGAGTAGGTTGTTTTTCTTTTCTTTTTTAATTGAACTCCATTATCATGGATAACCAAACCAATCTAAATCAAATAAATATTATTGGTTATGCTCGATTCATTTTTTCTTTTTGATTTTTTTTAAAGTTTTTATATAGTATTTGGGTGTATATTTTTCTCTAAAGTCTTGTTTGAAGCAAAAAAAAAAAAAAAAAGAAAAAAAAAGAAAAAAAAAAGAAAGGAATTTCAAGTTAGGTGACATGGTTAGCTTAATGACAAGGTGTAAGTAAACATTCAAAGGGTCAAACGAATATGCAATGTAAATAAACTTCAATTCAATTATATGCATAATTGGTGTTAAAATATGTTTGTAAAATTTGTACAGATATGGCAATTACAACTCTAGACAATATGATTAAAAAGGCTTTGAATATAAAAAAAAAATCTTTTTTTAATCAAAAAATGAAAATTTAAATATTTTTTAAAATTTCTTTAATTTTTAATTTTTAAGAATGAAGATTAAATTGACAAAATGTGTTAAGTTGAGGGTTAAATTTGTAAAATTTTGTAGATTTAGGATTAAATTGATAGAATCTGTAAATATAGGAGGGTTAAATTTGTTATTATGTCAATAAAAAGGGCCACCGTTAGTAATTTAACAGATGAGTGACCAAAATATTAAATTTTAATAATGTTAGTGACTAAAATAAAAAATTTTAAATTTGAGTGATTAAAATAGAAACATGTTAATAGTTGGGTGACTATTTTTTATAGTTAACCAAAATTATTTAGTATTTATGTAACAAAAAGAAAAAGAAGAAAATGATAAAGTTTTCCAAGTTTATTCATTTATATATGATTTAAATTAAATTTTAGTTATGAGCTTTAAAAAATTATGATATGATCAATAAACTATTAATTATTGTTAATAATGACACGATTATATATCATTTCAAACAAAAATTTAGATTATATAGCTAATCCTTACACTTTTTCTCTTGAAAAATTTGATTCTTTTTTTGTTATTTTTTGGGTAAATTGCCCCCAAGGTCACTAAAGTATTAGTATGTTTATGTTTTGGTCACTCAAATTTAAAAGTTACAAAATGATCATTGAACTATTTGAAAGTCTTTGTTTAAGTCATTGGGTTGTTAAGGTTCATTTTTAAAGTCTGACTAGTGAGCTCTAAGCGATGATCTGGCGGTTAGTACGGTGGATTAATACCCATTGATGAGTAGATAGCATATATTAGATCTAAGTCAATCTAATGGTCAGTGTTAAAAATTAAAGTAAATAGTTATTTAGATTTTGGTTTATAGATTCGTGATGTTTAAAATTATTTTGTAAAAAAACATTGAATTGTAGAAGAGAAGGGGAATGAGAACTTTTGGTGTAGGTGGTACGAAATAAAATGCCATAGAATGGTAATTTTAACAACCCAATGACTTAAATGAAAACTTTCGAATAATTCAATAATCATTTTATAACCTTTTAAAATTAAATAACTAAAACGTGAATTTACTAATAATTTAATAATATTGAGTGTAATTTGTATATTTCTTTTAATTTTACTTTCCTACTTTTTCTCTCTTCCCCCTTTCTTTATACTTTATATTTCCTACGATCAAGTATTTCATTGAAACAATTAAAAATTAAAAATTATTTATTGAAACAATTCAAAAGGAACATATTTCTTGAGTTCCATGTTAAATCATCGTCAATTTTTAAACATCAAACACATTATTTGTCTTTCGAGAATAAGTCACATCATAAAAAATTCTTTATTTTTGATATCTTAAATCACCATACGTTAAGGCGGTTTTCATTTTATATATTTTACATTTTTATTTTTGACAGATCTAATGATAAGTAGCAATATAATTAAGTGATGGCAGAAGGTAAAATAAAGATGGACATTAAAATTTCATTCAGAAATTTTTTGTGCTTTTAAATTTTATCAGGAGAGATAATTATAACTTAATGTACAAATATCGTGATTTAAATTTGATTCTGTCTACAAATAGCAACTTCATTCTTATACTCTAAAATGATTATTCTCCTTATAAAACTATCCTAATGAAAGCTTTGTTACACATTGATAAAACAATTTAAATAAATCAAAAAAATCCCTTACTAATTCTCCTCAAAATAAAGAGATTGATTTTTTGCTAAACCCACACCACAAACAAATATTAGTCTTCAATATATATAGACTTTTGTAGCCCAAGTCAATCCAACTAGTGTGATCCAATTGAATTATTAAGGTTTCGTCCATATCAAGTATTCTAAGGCAAAAGATAATCTTAAGATATTTTTTCTATACTTCTTTCAATTATTTGTTTCTTTATTTATGGAAACACAATTGCACCAAGCTTCTTCAAGTTGTCCTTACTTATCTAAATATCTTCCTCAAGTAAACTATGAAATATATTGCATAATATCCTTTAAGAAAGTGCACAAAAATAGTCACAATAATTGAATCAAAATATGCCAACTAAATATCTTCCTCATGTAAATAATGAAATATATTGAATAATATCCCTTAAAAATGCACAAAAATAGTCACAATAATCTAATCAAAATATGCCAACAAAACAAGCAAGCTATAATATTTAGCCAATTTTTCCTTAAGTTGCAATCGACGTTGTAGTTGGCAGTTATAACCAACACTAACAAACTCTTCCAAAGTTGAACATGGCTACCATATAAAGAGCTAGAATCCAACTTCATTAAGTAAACTTCAATCCATTCTGGTTATTTCATATCCCACCAAATCAATTACCGTTAATATAAAGATACAAAGGATTGAGATAAATCTTCAATTAGTTAGCCCACATCTTATTGTGACTGCATATCTTAGTATATAAGGTAAGTAGATCACATTAGTTCTCTTAAAAATTTTCTTTGCTTGATCCAATCTCTTCTCCAAGAGATTTACTACTTAAAATCCACAAAAAGATAGAAGTAAATAATCAAAATACATAGATCAAACATGCCAACAAATGAGGCAAGTTGCAATTGATGTTGTGTCTGGACGTGCAATTGACACTAATACAATGTTCTTAAAGGGTTCATTATTTCTTTGAAAACTTCTCTTTTTGTTCAAAATTTATCAAGACTTTTCCTTTGGTTGTTTTGAATTTGGGTTCGACCTAGGATGTAGCTTAACATGTCAAAGTAACATTCGAGTCAAATTTTGATTCATCGTGTCAACTACAGAATTCGATCTTGTGTAAGGAAAGACTAACACTCTTATGATACCTCCCCTAAAATAGTACTATTCTTAGCTACGTGACATCATATTAGGGAATAAATTCTATTTATCTAATTAATAATATATTTATTTCAAATTAAATACTCCAGTATTTATAATTTACAAAATTAAATTAATTCAAGTTTTAATATCTTACAACCATTTTTTGAACCAAACCTATCCAATTTACCAATGTATTACATTATTTACAACTTAGTTAAAAATAATCACAAGTTGTTTAACTTAAATATCAAGATTAATCATATTCATTTTCTTTATACCACTAGCAGAAGCAAATCACTACTTCAACACACCCACCCACCCACCCACTCAAACACACACTATGTAACACCGACCCGTCCCAACGTCCAGTATGAATGGGAGATGCCATTCGAGCACATATCGCAAACATCTCTAAAACTATCTAATAAATTAAATTTGAAAAAATTTAATTAATAATAAAATTTAGATAAAATTTTATTAAAGTATCTAACATCATTTAAAACTATTTAGAAATATTTGGTGGGTGATTGGAACTGTAACACTCTTACTTGTCTTGTTCGCTGAATTTGGGTATGGAGCGTCCCAACTGAATTGGGTTCGTGTACAAGATTAGAGCTCATTATTTTAAAACCAGATTGTATTACCTATTTATAAAAACTTGCAATAGAGGAAAAATTTTAATCAAATGTTCATTGTCCCAACTCCGGACTCTAAGGGAACTACATATATACAATATATTCGCCCCCATGGAAAAGTTTCTAAGGGTACCCCTTCCTATGTGCATGACATTTTACTATTGGTGCTCCTTGATCCAATACGGTTTGGCTTAGTCCCTCATCGAGTTCCTTATTCCAAAAATCTTGTAATCACAGATCAAACCTTTGTAAGTCCCAAAAGAACTTAGTGAGTCTCTTAATTGGCTTACTTATACTTAGACCCCGTCTCGCAAGGGTATTAAAAGAAATAAACTAAATGCAATTAACTCACTGCTTATGCGGGTAGATTTCTCTGAAACCTAATGTAGTGTGCTTTGATTTATTCTCGGTCTTATGCATTGAAAAATGGATCGTCAGGTGTTTTCCTCCTGGCCAATCCTACTAACTTTCGATCCGTCTTGTTAGTTCTTAAGATGTCTTGCCATCTTCGTGGTCTCTGTCATTTTCTTTACTTATGTTCTTTCTTCCATTTATCCCAATGTGGTTTTTTTTCTTTCCACCATGTTATTTTAAAGTAGTCCCTTAGACCAATTCCTCTTAAAGGCCCTTAGGTATGTCCCGCTTGGGACGATCAGTGGTTGAATTACTTCCATGTAATCCACTTTATTCGGGGTACCATACTCGTAAGAGTGACATGTTCCCTTGATATGGTCTATTTTGACCATCAGTACTTAGCAGATTATTGTCAGAAGGATCATCTGTGTTCACAATTTCTCCCTTATACTGGTTCCCTATGAAAACTAACCATTTGATTGGTACTTCTCAATAGTTTTCCCCTTGAAGAGGAATAGTCTTGACAAACATATCTTTCACTCGGTATATCCTTCTTTGTCAATGGGTTCTAACTAATCCATTTCTTCTTTATGGACTAGCCGGCGTACTTTATGTTAAATCTCTAGCTTATAGGGTTTCTCTAATCACCCTCTAGCGGTTCTTAATGACGGATCCTTATTTACATTCCTCAATTAAACCATCTTTCATTCGCCTATACACCAAGCGCCACTAGTGCATTATCTCTCATGATTATTTCCTGCTGGGTTACCACCTATATGCCCTATTGGCTTCAAGACTCCTATTCTAGCAGTATTTTTCTGCTTCCATTAAGTTTCCCATTCATTGGTAGATTCCTTTGACCCGCTGGCTAACTATTGCATGTCCATACTTCCATTTTCCTTTTAAAATTTTTTTCTTGTGTACAAAATTTTCCACTGTTACCTTGCTGATGGAACATTTGTGTTTAGTGTCTCGACGGACCCCACAAGCTGTCATATCCAAGCTATGGTCATACACTTTGTGACCCCAGTATTTACTGTTCCAACGGACTAACCTGTGTTTATTATCCCGATAGACTTCATTGGTCGCCATAGTTGAGCTATAGTCTTACACCTTAAACCTCTTGGAGGCGTCGCCCCGAAGGACCTTACTGTCGTCACGATGTCACTTTATAGAGCCTACTAACCACCATCACAGTATTGCTCTATGAAACTTTATAACTGTCGACATTGATTCATGTCGTATTTACCTTGATGCTCGAACACTAAAGTGTCCCCTCCGTAAGGCCCGAAGCTTCACACATCGTAGTTTGCTCCCAGCAATCCTAGATGGCAGGATTTTAAAAAAAATCCAATTTCCCTAGTCCTCCACCCATTCCTCCATTACGCAATTGCTAGTATTGATGCTCAAATACCACAGTGTCCCATCTACAAGGCTCGGAGCTTCATGCATCATGATTTGTACATAACAACATCGTATGGCAGTATCTAATAGAAATTCCCATTCCCTAGATCCTAACTTCATCTAAATCTTTCAATAATTCATATCCGTATTCCACAGTATATGCAAACAAGCATTACACGCAATTCATAGTAATTGAATTATAGTGTATGCTACTTTTCAAGCATAAGGCTATAACCATCTCTTTCATAACGACATACTAGTGGATACCTACAAACCTACTCAACCTTATGTACACAAGTATTCTCAAACGACAAAGATCATGCATCATCATGGAACTCAGTCTGGAATTAACACATACTAATGAAAAACGCATAACATCCCATAAATGGAGCCTAGAAACTTACCTGATGCTTATTCTCTTTATCAACTTAGTTTTTCCGAACGCTAGAGTTCCCATCCTACTAGTAACTAAGCATGACAACCAAAATAATGAATTAAACTGAATATTCTCAACTTAACACTCGATACTCCAAAATCATGCAGAGCCTCTTAAAATGTATTTTTTTGGAAATTCTTATCCTCATTTTCTTAATCTTACTATTATAGATGGACCAAGAACCTTACCAGTTTACTGGATTCTCTACTTATTCAAATCTACCCTCGTGATCACTGTTGTAATAACTCATTTTCAGTGGTGTCAAGAATAGTGGTTTCAAGACCACAATTCTAACCAGTGACGTATTATTTTATTATTTATTTAATGGCTATGGGATTGTATTAAGGTCGTGTAAAAGTTTCATTAAGAAAGTTTAGAGTTTAAATAGTTAATTAGGTAAAAGAGACTAAATTATAAAAAAATATAAAAGTTGAATCCTATTAGTTAAAAAGGGCTAAATCGCTATGGAAAGGAAAGATAATGGACTTTGATAGTAATTATTCCATCTTTAAATGTTAGTGGACAAATATGGATAAGTTTTATTGAAATTTTTTATTATGATTAAGGGTAAAATGGTAAATTGGTAAATAAAGCTAAAATAAACTATGAAAAAATGCTATCATTTCCCCCATTTCTCTTTAGTTTGGCCTAATTTCACCATTGAAGAAGGGGAGAGATTCGAATTTTTATTTCTAAAGCATGGTACGTTTTCAAGCCTCGTTTTTAATAATTTTTATGTTTTTGAGTTTGTTTTAGCTCAATCTAGCTAGCTCGGGAGTTAATTTGCAAAATTGTTAAAGGTTGAGGGACTTTCCATGGATATTTTTGTATGTGTTTTGATGTTAGTTGATAGATTATTAATCTTTGTTGTTAAATAAACATGTTTTGTTAAGTGATTTTTTGATGAATTTTAGAAATATAGATTAAATTGTTAAAAGTATAAATCCATGTGTTTTGATACGTGATATTCGTGACAGGTTTTAAATATTTATAATGAATCGTTCTTGAAACTAACTATTATCACGATGAAGGCAAGTATACCTATTGAACAGTAGTATAGCTTTAGCAAGAGTGGATTATCGAACCCAAAGGAACTAAAAGTACTAGTATTAACTTTCTTTTTATTATCTAGCCTAAAAAATAAAAGGGGTTTTGTTTATCTAAGTAATTAACTAAACTAAGAAATCACAGAAAATAAAATTGGGGAATTACTTTCGGGAAAATGATTGAATTAAGACAATACCTAAGGAAAAATCCACCTAGACTTCACTTGTTATTTGACTCTGAATCAGACGAGTTATTCATTTGACTTGATCCGTAGAAATCTCTAAGTTATATTATTATCCCTCTCGAGACTAACAACGTCTAACCCTAGGTTGAATAAATGAAATATCTTTCTAATTAATTTCCTAGGGTTGCATTAACTCGATTTATGGATCCCCTTATTAGGTTTCACCCTAATCCAGCAAAATCTTGTCACCCTATCTCTAAGCGCGCAATCAACTCCGCTTAATTATGACAAATGTACTCTTAGATAGGGTCTATTCCTCCTCTGAATAAGAGCTTAACTTGAATCAATATCTTGGAATATCAAGACAAGAATTAAGAACACATAATTAAGAACAAGCCAAATATTTATCATACAATTCAGATAATAATAACAAGATCTGTCATAGGTTTCATTCCCCTTAGGTATTTAGGGGTTTTAGTTTATAACTAAAAAGGTAAACATCTCAGAAGAATAATGAATATAAAACATAAAGAAAAACCCAAAACTCCTGAAGGGAAATTGAGAGGAGATCTTCAGTCTTGATGATGAATCCGACTTCTAAAATGGATCAATCGGCTTTCCTTGAGCAGTTTCTTGCCTTCTTCTCCGTGTGTCCTTTTCCTCCTCCTCTAGCGTGTATTTATAGGCTTTAGAATGCCTAAGAACCCTCAAAATTGGCCTTTGGGCTCGGTAGGGACACGCCCGTGTGACATGCCTATGTGCGATTACTTCAGGCCGTGGTCAAACCTGTTAAATAGGCATGGGCGTGTGGTCCACCCGTGTGAGTCGTGCTTCGATTCTGCCAAATTGACACGGCCGTGTGGTTTGCCTGTATGGGGAAGTCCAGGCTGTGTTGATTTCATGCGTTGGCCCATTTTTTCTCCATTTTTGGCCCGTTTCTCGTTCCTTTCACTCTCCTATGCTCACCTAAGTATAAAATATGAAATTAAGGCAGTAGGAGCATCAGATTCACCAATTTTAAGGAAAATCATCCATAAAATATGCTAAGCATAGGATAGAAATATGTATAAATTACGGTTTATCAAATACCCCCACATTTAAGTATTTACTTGTCCTCGGGCAAAATCCTCAACTCATAATCAAAATAAATTTTTCTCAACTTATAATTTCTATCGATAATATCTAAAAATAATCCATAGATAATCATACATTGAAAATTCAACTGAAAGAACATCAAAGTTTCAAACATTCCAAGTTGAGCATTTTATCATGAAAACATAGGTGTCTCCCATCGTCTAAGTAATTACCTTTGATTCAAAATATTACAGAGTTTCATATCCTCACTAAAGATTCACTCAAATCACTCGAGGTGTTTAAGGACAATAAATGAAGCATTCAATAGTCAATAATGAAGAGTCATTACCATAGGCTTGCATGAAAATCAAATCTCCACCACTATAAATTGAGATGAAACATCAATCAAAAGGTCTTTAGAGGGTTGTAACGTGGCTTTGGTTAGAGGGTGGGTGGTTACAAATTGAAAGAAAGAGTTAGAATCGAGATTGAATTGAAAAATTTCCTAACTAGAAAACTGACTAGTCATCAATTGCTTACAACAGAGCTTTTTCTCAGAATATGAAATTTAACTTCTTTAGCTCAGAAGATTACTACTACTAATATGTATACATATATTATTATTATTATGTTTTTTGACAAGTCAAATTATAAAATAGAATAAAACATAGCTAAGCAACTATTCCAACTCAAATCTCGACAAAAATAGGGATCAAATTAATTTAGGGGATTTCAACAATAATGAGTTATGGGTTAATATTGAGGGTAAATCAATGAATGAGTTGTTAGGCTCAAGGGGGTCCACTAAGGGTTAATTGTGAAGGTAGGCTTTTATGGAGTGAGTGGGTTAAACCTAAGTGCCTTTATCATTTTGACATATAAAATCAAATGGTGTGGTCTTGACATGCATAATCAAGCAAGTTCTAGAATAACAATTCAATACTGACGCACTCATAATGAAAGTAAGCATGAAAGAAACAATAGATGCTCTAAAGACTCAAGATCTCAAAAAAATTATGGCTTTTTGATGTTTAAACTTTGTGAATTCCAATTCAAGATAATACCTAAATTTGGGGAAACAACTTAAAATTTTAAATTCTTAAAAATCAACTTATCATGCTTAATTATCTAATGTCTTAAAGTTTAAATAATCAATACACAAGTACCTATGTTTTAATTTAAGATATATAAATAAAAATCATAAATCAATCAAAATTTATCCTAAACATGATATGAGAGCTTTTCAAGAGAACAAGGTAATCATTCATGGATTTTTCTGATAGTGAAATGAATACCCCCCACACTTAAGATGTACATTGTCCTCAATGTACAAAGATAGATATATAGAAAAGAATATAAAAATAAGATAGGGAGAGAAGTGAAACTTCCTGAGTGATGAATGAATTTTCTTGAACTGGAGTTTTGGAAACTAATCGGCGTAAGGGTGGAGGAGGATACACCGGTGGTGGTAGAGGTTCATTAGTCCATAAGTCCTGCACCAAAAGAATATTATATCTGGTGGTTGATATGGTCGCGGTCGAGCAGGACATGGCAGTCGTGGAGAACCTTTCTCGGTGGAGTTTTTAGTTCCTATGTGATGATGAGCTGAGGAGCTCTTTATAACTGTGATAAAATCAGGAACTCTTTTAGAAAATATATAAGGAAGAATAATTACTCGATAGGAAATAGCCGAAATTCAAAATTGTTAAATAAAAATTATAAAACCTAATAAAAATAAGCTTAAAGAAAAATAAAAAGTAGTCTTAAAGTAGAATAAAAGTAAAAACATAAAATAATAAACAAAAGTTTTTAAACATCTTCATCACTAGATGGTTCGCGAGGTGGGGGTGGCGATGAGATGTGGAAGTGCTGACAAATCTAGTGTAGTGTAGCATCAATGTGATCGAAGCACTAAAAACACTGCTGCTCGAATCGATTTAGGCGCTCAGAGATGTCAGCGTATGAAGCCGCCGCATGAACAGAACGAGAGGGTGGTGGTGGCTGAGACGGTGGGTCCTCGTGACGTGGAGGGACATCATCAGTAATGTCCTTGGAGGTCTCCTCCTCAGTGGATTGGGCGAGACGGTACTGAAGAGGGAAGGTGCCACGTTGTTTCTCGATCATCCTCATACTTAGCATGCTCGAGATGCCCTGTGGGGTCATCTGGCCCATGAGAGTGAGGGAGGATGATTGGGCTGCTGTGTTGAGGAGCCCGAAGTACCGAGCCAATTGCGTTGCATAGGACCCAATGGAGGTGACCACCTTCCTATGCCGCTCCGTCTGATGTTGAATGGCGAGGGCAATGAAATAAGCAATGTCTATGACGTGCCCGTGCGACATACACCATAGAAAGTAGGTGTCGTGAGTGTTGATGACGCCAGTGCTCTCTCGTCTTCCTATTAACGTGTGAGCCAAAATGGTGTGTAAGTACCTCAGAGATGGAGCGAAAGCCGATGCCTTGGAGCAGCTAGGATTGTAGGAGGCAGCACCGGGGGTGAAGGTGTTCCAACACCGTGAAAGAGAGTGAGGGATGTGGCGATTAAGAGCGTGGAGTTAACTCCTCCATGAACTCCTCAGTGTAAAGGCCCAGTGCGGTTCCGAACTCTGGGACGTTCAACTGGCGGACTAGACTGCCGAGGTAAAATTGGATTGTTCCCGGGTTATCAAAGCGGGCCATCATAGTCTGAAGATGGAACATTGAGTAGAGTTCCATCGTGAGTTCGAGATATGTCGGCTCGACAATCTCAAAGAAAAGCCCCCAAGGATCGGTGGTGAGGAGGGCCCGAATTGCATCCGTGAGTTGGACTTATTCTAGCGCAGCCTAGTCTATACAGTGGCCCACTTCTAAGGTTCGGGCCCATAGAATCTGAAAAAGTTCTTCTTGGGGCCCAATGGGGAACTGTAGGAAAGGGTGACGAATTTTCGCGGTAGGACTCGAGGAAGATGGCAATCCCTTCTTTTTCTTTGAAGCAGGGACAGCGGCTTTTTTCCTCGTGAAGACGACATGGTATACCTGCAAGCAAAACCATTATTTCGTCGTGATGAATGTTCAAGGTAAGACGAAAACAAATTTAAAAAGGTAAAAGTCATGAATTAAAACTAATAATCTCAGTCACAACTACCAGCAAACTTAATAAAAAATAATTAATTTTATGGAGCATCATTAGCATGATAATAGTATGAGTTTCATAAAAAAAAAGACAAATAATTCTATGTAGCATATTTTATTGATGGAAAATGTCAACCTAAAAGGTATGAGTATTTCTATTATCGTAACCATAAATATTCACTTTAAGCTAGTCAAATGGAGCAGATAAATCATGCAATAAGTAAGAACTTCAACATGAAAAAGATGATAACTACTCTAGATACGAAATTTGAGTGATAGAAAGACGAAAATAACATGAAAAATGCAGATTACTATGATAAATAGCATTAGAAATCAGTAAAATAAAAGATAAAAGAGTAAACAAACGCTAGAAGGAGGAGAATGAACGTCAAAAATGGGGTTGGAAGTGGTGCACGGGCATGTTAGGGAGGCCGTGTGGATTTGCAGCGGCTAAGGTTAGGGATTTTGGGTGAGGGAGATGATGAATAGTGAAGGGTATTTATAGATTTTGGGACACACGGCCAGGGAACACGCCCATGTTCCCCAATTTTTGCCCGTGTGGTTCGCGAATTTTGAATTTGGGCGCATCTGACAATTTCCCCACGTCTGTGTACCTTAGGTGTGTTGGTGCACACGGCTGTGCCGCATGGCCGTGTCTGTCTTTGTTCGCTTCTCCCACACCCGTGTATAAGGATCCACGCCCGTGCTGTTTTGGCAGGTTCGTCCACGGTTGCTTGGCACGGGCGTGTTGCACGCCCGTGTTAATTTGACAGGTTTGGCCAGGGTTTCAAGGCACAGGTGTGTCGCACGCCTGTGTTGTTTTGGCAGGTTCACCCATGGCCATGTCGCTCAGCCGTGGCGATTTATCATAGCCCGTGCTGGGGAAAATCTTTGCCCTGTTTCCACATGGTCCTAAGCACGCCCGTGTGTGCTTTCGAAAGCCTGCGTTCCATGAGTCAATTAGTATGTTAGATGTTAAAACTAAAATTTAAAGAAATTAATACTGTTAGTGCTCGGGTTGCCTCCCGAGAAGCGCTTATTTATAGTCTAAGCTCAACTTACCTTTCTATTGAATAGTCATGGTGGTTCGAGGAGTTTATACTCCTCAATCCGGCTGTGAATCTCATCAAAATAAGGTTTTAGGCGGGTATTGTTTATCTTAAAAGTGCCAAACTTGGGATGATTTACCTCGACTGTACCGAATGAGAAAATACTAAGTACTGTAAGAGGGATTTCTTCATTCGGTTTGGCAGTGACAATGTGAGGATCTGCAGCATCTAATAAAACTTCATCTCCAACCTTAAGTTGATTTGGAAAGGTACTGAGCTTGTTCTGGTGTAGTTTTGGTTTATCGTGTGTTCTCGATTTATGTGTCTGCCATTCATCTAGCTCCTCGATTTGTAGCCTTCGTTCTTCATGAATAGGTCCTTTACTATTGCTTGAAAATGGCTTATGTACTTCCTTCAGACTCATTTCCTGCAAAGTAGGTTGCACCATATTTTAGTTTTAGTAGAATGGTTTAGACAATCACCTTCAATTTTCGATGTGTTGCCGAAATTACGAGCTTGAAGGGTGATTGTTTCGTCTCCCACACGAAGTGTGAGCTCACGTGTGCCAACATCAATAATCGTTCTAGCAGTTGCTAAAAAGGGCCTTCCTAAAATCAAAGGAGTGTTGCTATCCTCTTCTATGTCTAGAACAACGAAGTCAACGGGAAATATAAATTTATCAATTTTAACTAGCACATCTTCAATAATACCCCTAGGAAATCTGATAGTTTTATCTACAAATTGAATGCTCATCCTAGTCTATTTGGGTTTCCCAAGATCTAGTTGTTTAAACATTTTGTAAGGCATGACGTTAATACTAGCCCCTAAATCAGCTAATGCATTATTAACATCTAAACTACCAATTAAGCAAGGAATTGTAAAACTCCCTGGATCTTTCAATTTGTTGGGTAGTTTATTCTATAGAATAGCTGAGCAAACTACGTTTAGCTTCACATATGAAGCCGCGTCCAACTTCAGATTATTTGCTAAAAGCTCCTTTAAAAATTTCATTGCGTTTGGCATCTGCGATAGAGCTTCAATAAACGGTAAGTTAATATGTAATTTTTTTAAGAGTTTAAGGAATTTACCAAATTGTTCATCTGAGCGGTCTTTCCTTGTCACATTAGGGTATGGCACACGAGGTTTGTACTCTGTACTTACCGGTTTTTGTTCATTATGGTCTACCTCACCTTTACCTTTGCTTATCTCAGTTTCTTGCCTTAGTTCTGGTTCAGGTGTGACTAACCCTTCCTCATCTTGACTAGTAATCACGTTGAGTTGCTCCCTTTGGTTAGATTCTGTGTTGCTTGGCAAGGTACCTTATGGTCGTTCAGAAATCAACTTGGCAAGCTGTCCAATCTGAGTTTCGAGCCCTTAGATCGATGCTTGTTGATTCTTAAGTGCTATCTCGGTATTCTGAAACTGAGTTTCTGACACCGATATAAACTTTGAGAGCATCTCTTCAAGGTTCAGCTTCTTTTCCTGTTGGTAGGGTGGTTGTTGGTAGCTTGGAGGTGGTCTCTGATTTCCTTGGCCTCCCCATGAAAAGTTTGGGTGGTTCCTCCAACTTGCATTGTAAGTATTGCTATAAGGGTTATTTTGAGATCGAGGATTATTAACCATGTAATTAAATGCTCGTTCTCCATGTTGTGACCATAAGGTGGGTATTCTGAATTGCTCGATCCACCTCTACTTGATTCGCACTGCATTACTGGGTGAAGCTGTGAGGAACTAAGAAAACTGTCAATTTTCTTATTCAAGAGTTCTACCTGATTAGAGAGCATGGTGACCGAATCGACTTTATAAACACTGGCTATTTTCGTTGGCTTTGTCCTTATGACTTGCCACTGATAGTTATTCAGTGACATCTCCTCAATAAATTCGTAAGCCGCCTTAAATGTCTTATTATTGATAGTTCCACCAGTGGCTGCATCAATCATTTGTCGAGTCGAAGGGTTCAGGCCATTGTGAAACGTTTGGACCTGTAGCCAGAGTGGTAACCCATGGTGAGGGCATCGTCGCAAAAGTTCCTTGTATCTCTCCCATGCATCGTAGAGGGTTTCTAAATCCATCTACACAAAAGAAGAGATATCATTACGTAATTTAGCCATTTTAGCCGGCGGAAAATATTTTAATAAAAACTTTTCGGTCATTTGTTCCCAAGTAGTGATTGACCCTCATGGTAACGAGTTTAACCATTGTTTAGCCTTATTCCTTAACGAAAAGGGAAACAACCGAAGACGTATGGCATAATCAGAAATGCCATTGATTTTAAATGTATCGCAGAATTCTAGGAACTTCGCCAAATGAGCATTTGGATCCTCATCCTGCAAACCATCAAACTGAACAAACTGTTTTATCATTTGAATTGTGTTAGGTTTCAGTTCAAAAGTATTTGCAGCTACAACAGGTCTAACTATGCTCGATTCAGTTCCTGTTAAAGAAGGTTTAGCATTATCATACATAGTGCGTGGAGCAGGATTCTGATTTACTAGATTAACAACAATCGCAGGTGGTATCAGGTTTCCCTGATTTTCAGCCATCTCTTTGGTTGTGGTTTAAATATCGTTCTCTTGCTCGTTCTCTGTGTATCTTAAGCTTCACCTTATTTCTCGTCGATTTCTGCAAACTATGTGGTCGATCTCACTGTCAAAAAGTAATGGTCCTGATGGGTTTCTTCTAGTCATAAACTATAAGAACCTGCCAGAAAAAGGAAAGAAAGAAGAATTAGTAATAAAAGTTAGAATAAAATTTAAATTACAGTAAAATTAAATGGCTAAAGTAATAAAAATCAAGTGTTCCTAATATCTTAGTTCCCCAAAAATGGCGCCAAAAACTTGATACCTGATATCCGTGGCAGGTTTTAAATATTTATAATGAATCGTTCTTGAAACTAACTATTATCACGATGAAGGCAAGTGTACCTATCGAACAGTAGTATAGCTTTAGCAAGACTGGATTATCGAACCCAAAGGAACTAAAAGTACTAGTAGTAACTTTCTTTTTATTATCTAGCCTAAAAAATAAAAGGGGTTTTGTTTATCTAACTAATTAAAAACTAAGAAATCACAGAAAATAGAATTGGGGAATTACTTTCGGGAAAACGATTGAATTAAGACAATACCTAAGGAAAAATCCACCTAGACTTCACTTGTTATTTGACTCTGAATCGGACGATTTAGTCATTTGACTTAATCCGTAGAAATCCCAAAGTTATATTATCATCCCTCTCGAGATTAACAACGTCTAACCCTAGGTTGAATAATTGAAATATCTTTCTAATTAACTCCCTAGGGTTACATTAACTCGATCTATGGATCCCCTTATTAGGTTTCACCCTAATTCGGCAAAATCTTGTCACCCTATCTTTAGGCGCATAATCAACTCCGCTTAATTATGACAAATGTACTCTTAGACAGGGTCTATTCCTCCTCTGAATAAGAGCTTAACTTGAATTAATATCCTGGAATATCAAGATAAGAATTAATAGATAGGGTCTATTCCTCCTCTGAATAAGAGCTTAACTTGAATTAATATCCTGGAATATCAAGATAAGAATTAAGAACACATAATGAAGAACAAGCCAAATATTTATCATACAATTCAGATAATAATAACAAGATCTGTCATAGGTTTCATTCCCCATAGGTTATTAGGGGTTTTAGTTCATAACTAAAAAGGTAAACATCTCAGAAGAATAATGAATACAAAACATAAAGAAAAACCCAAAACTCCTGAAGGGAAATTGAGGCGAGATCTTCAATCTTGATGATGAATCCGACTTTTGAGATGGATCAATCGGCTTTCCTTGAGCCGTTCCCTGCCTTCTTCTCCGTGTGTCCTTTTCCTCCTCTTCTAGGGTGTATTTATAGGCTTTAGAATGCCTAAGAACCCTCAAAATTGGCCTTTTCCAAATTGGACTAAACTTGGGCTCAGCAGGGACACGCCTGTGTGCGATTACTTCATGTCGTAGTCAAGCCTGTTAAATAGGCACGGACGTTTGGTCCACCCGTGTGAGTCGTGCTTCGATTCTGACAAATTGACACGGCCGTGTGGTCTGCCCGTGTGGGGAAGTCCAGGCCGTGTTGATTTCGTGCGTTGGTCCATTTTCTCCATTTTTGGCCCATTTCTCATTCCTTTCACTCTCTTATGCTCACATAAGTATAAAATATGAAATTAAGGCATTAGGAGCTTCGAATTCACCGATTTTAAGGAAAAATCATCCATAAAATATGCTAAGAATGGGATAGAAATATGTATAAATTACGGTTTATCATGTGTTGTTGTGAAATTTTGGTAATAATGGATTATTTCAAGGTTCCTTATAACATTGGTTAAATTGGATTTTGGTTAAAATGGTTAAATTTCAAGTTAAAATATTAGGGGCAATTTTGTAATTTTGTATAAATATGAATTATGGATCAAATTGAAGTCTAGAAGTACTTAATTCAATGAAACTATTATTTTAGATCACGAGTGTGTTGACAATCGTGGAAAAGAAAAAATTGCGGAGTAATTCCTGTATTGTTGTGATTATTGCAAAGCAGTCCTGTAAGTTCGTTTATGTATATGCATGGTTATATTCAATTCCTTGTTAATGATTTAATCTTTTGGTTCTATTTTGTATTGTTATTTGATTGTTGGATCGTACTGTTTATTCAAATGAGGTATTATTCAAGCATAGTGACGGTGTTATTCAGGCTTAATGCCTAGCAGGCTTAATGCTTTTGTTATTCAGGTTTAATGCCGGTGTTAATTACGCTTAGGTCTTAGCAAGCTTTGAGCAAGTGTAGTAAATGATAACGTCCCTTGGAAATTTGGACTTTTGGAATCGTAGCATCGACTGGATTAACATGGAAGCTCACATACTATCATCTATACCTTGTTAGTAATTTTGTACTTGTTTTGAAATTGGTTTAAAGTGGCATGTAATAGGAAGAGTGTAACATCCTACACCCGTACCCCACTCCAGGACGGAGTACGAGGTGTTACCCAACTTGAACGCACACATTCACACGTTTTTGAATCACCAAAACCTGGTCAAATTTAAAACTTTTCTATTCTAAAACAAAAAAATCCATAATAAAGGCCTACTAGGTCTAAACGTTCATTTTAAACCATTAGAGAATGTTTTGGGTCTTACTACGAACCCTGAAAAAATGATACTAGCCACATGGGCACACGCCAGTGTTGGAGGGGCAACACGCCTGTGTGACTAATTCAACATGGTCGTGCTGTTGGCCCGTGTGGCTTACACGACTTAAGCAATACAGGGACACGCCCGTGCCCTCTACCCGTATGGAATTAATTAAAAATTTGCACCTATAGGGGTTTTCACACAGCCTGGTACACGCTTGTGTCCCTTGCCTGTGTCCTTCACATGGCCATGACACGCCCGTGTCCTAGCCCATGTGCAAAAAGCTGGACATTCTGCTTCTGACGTCAGCAATCCTTAAGGGTTACACGGCCAAGGCACACGCTCGTGTGCTAGGCTGTGCCCTTCACACGACTAAGATACACGGTCGTGTCTCTGCCCATGTGTTTACTATCATGCATACTGACTTATAAAATTTACGTGCAGGGGACACATGGCCGGACAACACGCCCGTGGGGCTGGCTGTGTGTCACACACGACCTAGACACATGCCCGTGTGCCTACCTGTATGGACAAAATAAGGTTATTTACCATGCCTCTTTGCCACCCTTACTTACATAACCTGCACAAAATCACTCTATACCAAGACATGGGCACATCACATAGCCAAAACAGTCACAATGGACAACATTTCATTTGTGCAATTTACTCATCCATGAAAATATCATCTTTTATTTATAAATCAAAGTGAGTATTGATCATTATCCATGGCCTTATACAAAATAAAGGGATTTATCCTAAGCCAGCACATTTAGCTAATTTCTCAATGACACAAAATGTTAAAGTCTAAGTCCTATACATGCCATACTTAAAAACAAATAATCTGACTATGCCGAGTGCTTCTAATGATAGCGTGATCATAGCCTCCGACGTCCGATGGTCTTTGAGCTATTTAGACGACACTATAAGAAAATTAAAAAGAGAGGGAGTAAGCATAAAGCTTAGTAAGTTGCATGCAATAAATATAACAACAAATTTACCATTCATCATCATGCTCATAGCACTAAATTAGGCATAAGCACAACTTACTTATCAATAACTAATGCAATTCACATAGCATATATATATATTCCAATACACTTTAAATAGGTACCTGTACCACTCATAACCTGGTTATACTTTTCTCATTTAACTGAAATTGTAACTCTCACCGTTGAACCATTTGGTCTGCTATCGGATATTCATTAAGCCTCAAATATAAGGTGTAATGCCGATGCCATGTCCCAGACATGGCCTTACACTGGTTCATCTATTAAGTCGATGCCAAGTCCCGAACATGGTCTTACACTGACTATCGAGATTGAGGCCGACGCCATGTCTCGGACATGGTCTTACACTAGCTCTCATCTCTCCGTGCCGATGCCATGTCCCAGACATTGTATTACACTGACACATCTCGTAGCCGATGCATGTCCCCGACATGTCTTACGCTGGCTTACGTCGCGAGGCTGATGCATGTCCCAGACATGTCTTACACTTCCAGACATGGTCTTACAATGGCTCCATAATGTGGCCAATGCATGTCCCAGACATGTCTTACACTAGTGCACATATGACCCAAATGTCAAGGCGTGAATATCCGATTTGTTCCTATAGTTCTTACGGGAGTTCTACTATCTCAAAATTCACCATTCATAATCATTTCCACAAACAAGCAATTTATGCTATATCAATTCAAACATATATAATAACAATTTAGTTGTATTATTTACATACAACTTACCACGGTTACAAAATATGGTGTCAAGTCGGTCTAATCAATTTGCTTGGCTTTCCTCTTGTCTAAGTTCGAAGTTTGAATTTCTTGATCTACAATAACAAAAATTCACAAATTTAATCACTTTATCAATCTAGGCAATCAATAATCTATACTTGGGCAAAATGGCTATTTTGCCCCTAGACTTTTACAAAATGACTATTTTACCCCTAGGTCTAAAAATCAATTTTTATCGAATTTCCTTCTATCAAAAGCCTAGCCGAACCCTTAATACTCTTAAAGCAATCCAAAATTTCCACTATCTCACCCATTCATCAACAAATTTCCAACTTATGCCAAATAGTCCCTATTAGGGTTTTCATGAGGAAACCCTTCACAAAAGTTGTTCATTACACATCTAATACTCATATTATTCCCTAAAATTTTAGAAAAATACACATATGATTTCATGGAAAAACCCTAAACTGTCCACTATTTTGCAAAATAGTCCCCTTAATAGAAAGCTTATGCTTCAAGGGGTCCAAAAATGTAAAAACCATCAACAAAAAGTATGTAAATCACTTACTTGCAAGGGGAATAAGTTGCTAAAATATTTTAACTCAAAACCCATAAAAATGGCTAAAAAATCGGTGGTAGTAAAGAAGATGAGAATGTGATATCATCTTTTTCTTATTTTATTTCTATTTTAGTCAATTTAGCCACCAAACCCACCAAACTTGGACTTTTTGACCAAATTGCTTCCTATGGCCGGCCATGCACTATCATAGGGTCTAATTGTCTTTTAAAGACCTCTAATTTAGGTTCTCTAGCTATTTGGAACCTTTAGCTATTAAAATAGGACTTTTTCACTTTATGCGATTTAGTCCTTTTTCTGAATTAAGCCCTCAAACGCTAAAATTACTACACCAAAATTTTCATACACCTTCATAATCATGCTATAATCTCAAAAAAATTAATAAAATAATTTCTTGACTTCAGATTTGTGGTCTCAGAATCACAGTTTTGACTAGCCCAAAAATCAGGCTGTTACAGTTCTTCCCCTTTAGGGATTTTCGTCCTCGAAAATCTTACCGATGAATAAGTTCATTATTGCTCTCTCATAGTCTCCTCGGATTCCCATGTCGCTTCCTCGACTCGATGTCTATGCCACAAAACTTTCACAAGTGCTATACTTTTATTCCTCAACTACTTGAATTCTCGAGCCAAAATCTTGATTGGCTCTTCGCCATAAGTCATGTCCGGATGAATCTCAACCTCTGTTGGTGCAATCACATGAGAAGGGTCTGATCTATATCGGCATAACATGGACACATGAAACACGTCGTGAATCTTTTCCAATTCTGGTGGTAAAGCCAATCGATAGGCAACTGACCCCACTCTCTCGATAACTTTATAAGGTCCTATGAAACGAGGACTCAACTTATCTCTTCTACCAAATCTGAGAACTTTCCTCTACGGGGATACCTTTAAAAACACTCGATCACCGACTACCTTTAAAAACACTCGATCACCGACTTGGAATTATATCTCTTTCTGTTTTAAATCCGTATATGATTTCTGCCTATCCGAGGCGGTCTTCAAACAGTCGCGAATCACATTAACTTTCACTTTAGTCTCTTAACTTAATCTACCCCGTGAATCTCACTCTCTCTGAGTTCGGTCCAATATAAGGGCGTTCCACACTTTTGCCCATATAAAGCTTCATAAGGGACCATCTTCAAACTTGACTGATAACTATTGTTGTAGGCAAATTCAACCAATGGTAAGTACCTTTCCCAACTACCTTGAAACTCGAGAACACAGCACCGCAACAAGTCTTCTAAAATGTGAATCACTCTTTCCGACTAACCGTTGGTTTGTGGCTGAAATGCCGTGCTAAAACTCAACTTTGTACCCAAAGCCTCTTGTAACTTTTTGCAAAACCTCGAGGTAAATCTTGGGTCCCTATCCAAAATAATCGATAAGGGTACCTCGTGCAATCTCACAATCACAGAAACGTACAAGTCAGCCAATCTCTCAAGGATGTAGTCGGTACGCACTAGTATAAAATGTGCCAGCTTTGTTAGCCTATCCACAATAACCCAAACAACATCCTTTTTCTTCGGGGTTAATGGCAAACCCGTCACGAAATCCATAGTAATCCGATCCGACTTCCACTCTGAGACCGTGATAGGCTGAAGCAGACCCAAAGGTACTAGGTGTTCAGCCTTCACTTACTCACACATAAGACACTTGGAAACAAACTCGAAAATGTCTCTTTTTATTCCCAACCACCAGTATATTTTCTTCAGGTCATTGTACATTTTTACATTGCCCGCATGGATGGACAAACAACCACTATGTACCTCTCGTAGAATCTTCTGTATAAGCTTATTGTTCTTGGGTAAACAAACTCTATCTTTGAACATTATACATCCATTGGTATCAATACGAAATTCAGATTCATTTTTTTTCTCGCACTAAGCCATCTTAGCTTGCAACTCCTTATCACATTTCTGAGCTTCACGGATCTCTCGTAGAAATGTCGGCCTAGCTCTCAACTCTGCTAGAACCGAACCATCGTTAGGCACAGTCAATTGAGTAATCATGGCCCTCAAGGCAAACAGTGACTTTCTACTCAAAGCTTCAGCGAATACATTTGCCTTTCCCGTGTGATAGTCAATTATCAGCTTATAATCCTTTATTAGCTCTAGCCATCTTCGTTGCTGTAGATTCAACTCCTTCTGAGTCATCAAATACTTGAGAATTTTATGATCGGTAAATACTTGGCATTTCTCGTCTTAGAGATGGTGTTTCCAAATTTTCAACGCGAATACGATGGCGGCCAACTTTAAATCGTGTGTCGGGTAGTTTTTCTCATGAGGCTTCAGCTGTCTCAAAGCGTAAGCTATGACCTTACCTTCTTACATAAGCACGCACCCCAAACCATTTAAGAAGGCATCGCTATATATCACAAATTCTTTGCCCGACTCCGGTTGGACTAACACTATTGCTTCGATCAACAAAGCTTTTAATTTCTCAAAACTCTGTTGGCACCTTTCTGTCCATTCAAACTTAACATCTTTTTACAGCAGCCTTGTTATCGGAGTAACTATCATAGAGAATCTATTTACAAACCGTCTAAAGTATCCGACCAAACCCAAAAAAGCTTCGAAACTTGTCACATTTCTCAGTGGTTTCCACTCAACAATAGTCAAGATCTTGCTTGGGTCAACTCTGATCTCTTCACCCGACACAATATGTCCTAAAAATCCGATCTCTTTAAGTCAAAATTCACTCTTTCTGAACTTGGCGTATAATTGCTTATCTCTCAAAGTTTGTAAAACTGTCCTCAGATGCTCCGCGTGTTCACCCTCATCACGTGAGTAAATGAATATATCGTCGATAAAGACCACTATGAACTTATACAAATACGACCAAAAAATGCGGTTCATCAAATCCATAAAAACCGCTGGGGCATTAGTCAAACCAAAAGGCATGACAAGGAACTCAAAATGCCCGTACCTCATCCGAAACATAATCTTCGGTACATGTTGCTCTTGAACTCTTAGCTTATAGTAGCCAGACTTCAAATCAATCTTATAAAACATGGTGGCTCCCTTCAACTGATCGAACAAATCATCGATCCTTGGCAAAGGATACTTGTTCTTCACAAGTACCTTGTTGAGCTATCTATAGTCGATACATAACCTCATCAATACGTCTTTCTTTTTCACAAAAAAGTACTGGGGCACCCCACGGTGTATAGCTCAGTCTCGCAAATCCCTTTTCCGTTAACTTTTGCAACTATACTTTCAACTTTTTCAATTCCGTCGGAGTCATGCTATACGGAGCGATTGAGATAGGTGCCGTACCAGGGACCAACTCGATACCAAATTCTACTTCCCTACTTAGAGGTAATCTGGGAAACTCTTTCGAAAACGCATCTATGAACTCACAAACCACTGGCACCGATTCAATCTTCGATTTAGACACTTTAGTATTCAACACAAAAGCGAGATATGCCTCATATCCTTTCCTCAAAATTTTCTCAACAGCCAGGGACGATATTATCATGGGCAAGTTATCCGATTCATCTGGCCCAACCCAAAAAATATTCCCGTCTTCACACTTCAAATCAATAACTTTTCTCCCACAGTCCACTACAACACCATGAGAAGTTAACCAATCCATCCCAAGGATCACATCAAATTCATTAAACGGCAATAACATCAAGTTAGCTGAAAAACAATAACCTCTAATTGTCAAAGGACAATTCCTACACACTTGGTCCACTAGAACATGTCTGCCTAAAGGGTTGGACACTTTTATCACAAATTCAGTGGACTCTACTATCAAATTCATACGGGATATAATTTCATGCAAATATAAGAGTGGGTAGACCCTGGGTCAATTACAGCAACAACAGACATATCATGGATAGAGAAGGTATCCGTGATCACGTTGGGAGACTCTGCCTCTTCACGAGTACGAATAGCGTAAGTCCTTGCAGGCGCTCTGCCCTCGGACCTCACTGCAACATCTCTTAGCACACCTCTGCTGGTAGCCCCGCTTCCAGGATTCTTTTGTGGTCTACCCCTTAAAGGAACACTACTCGCTCACACATCATGTTTTTTTCTCCTTGTCATCTAACTCGGGACAGTCTCGGACGAAGTGGTCCAATGACCCACATTTGAAGCACCCTCTTTCTTTACCTCAACACTCGCTGAAATGACACCTACTGCATTGCAAAGATTTTGGTCTACTTGGCCGAGAACTGCCGACACTAATGATAGAAGTGGTCTGGGCTCTAGAAGCCGTGTTTTATTGGTTCTTGTTTCTATTTGAGAACCTTACCGAAGCATTCGATCGGGTAGTGAATTCCTTAGATTTCTTAGATGAGGATTGGTGCAATTTCCCCATCTGTCTTTTCCTTGAATCGTACGACTCAATAGTCGCCTTTCTCCTCTCTTTAACCAACTCTTCTGCTTTGCATGCTCTCTCAACGAGTACCACGAATTCTCTTAACTCTAAAATGCCCACAAATACTCGAATATCTTCATTAAGACCATCCTCAAACCTCTTACACATGGTGGCTTCTGAGGACACGCACTCCCTCGCATACTTGCTGAGTTTCACAAACTCATGTTCATATTCCGTCACTGTCTTACAGCCTTGCTTCAACTCTAAAAATTCTTTCCTTTTTTGGTCTACGAACCTCTAGCTAATATACTTCTTTCGGAACTCTTCCTGGAAGAATTCCCAAGTTACTCTTTCTCTCGGTACAACAGAAATGAAAGTATTCCACCATTGGTAGGCTGAGTCTCGTAGGAGTGACATCATACACTTCATGCACTCCTTATGCGTACACAACAGTTCATCAAATACCCTGATGGTATTCTCCAACCAAAACTCTGCTCTCTCTGGGTCATCATCTATGTTAGCCCGAAGTTTCTCTGCCCTATGCTTCCATATCTTGTCTATCGAAGGCTTCTCCCTTCTAAACACGTTCACTTATTGCGGAGCTACGGGAGCATACTAAGGAATCGGGGGAGGTGGGAGAGGTGGAGTGTTCGGATTTGCACGAACGAACTTCATGTACCAAGTATCCATCATTCGGAGGTAGGCTTTTCTAGCCCCTTCGCCTTGGCCCATAGTCACGGGCTCACTCTCAACTGGCGCGGTTCCTTTAACGGGGGCCGGCGCGTTACTCTTTACATCATTCGCCGTAGCTCTATCAGGATCAATTTACTATATGAAAATACAATTTATAATCGTCAGGAGTCATCACACTATCAATATATAGTTATGGAATGTATAGCTAGACTCGTACTCATGCTAGGTTAGTTCTAGAACTAACTAAACCATAACTCTGATACCACTAAATGTAACACCCCAAACCTGTACCCTATGTAAGATGGAATACGAGGCATTACCCAACTTGAACGCATACATTCACACATTTCCGAGTCACCAAAATCTGGTCAAATTTAAAACTTTTCCATTTTAAAACAAGAACACCATAATAAACGCCGACTAGGCTCTAAACATTCATTTTAAACCATTAGAGAATGATTCGGGTCTTACTACAAACCCTGGAAAAAATGATACTAGCCATAGGGGCACACGTCCGTGTGGGAGGGGCAACATGCCCTTCTGACCAATTCAACATGGTCGTGCTGTTGGCCCGTGTGGCTTACACGACTTAAGCAATACAGGGACACGCTCGTGTCCTCTACCCTGTGGAATTAATTGTAAATTCGCACCTACAGGGGTTTTCACATGGCCTGGCACACGCCTGTGTCCTTGTCCCGTGTCCTTCACACAGCCATGACACGCCCATGTCCTAGCCCATGTGCAAAAACCTAGACATTCTGTTTCTAACATTAGCAATCCTTAAGGGTCACACGGCCAAGGCACACGCCCGTGTGCTAGATCGTGTCCTTCACATGGCTAAGACATACGGCCGTGTCTCTGCTCTTGTGTTTACTATCATGCATACTGACTTACAAAATTTACGTGCAGGGGACACACGACCGGACAACACGGCCATAGGGCTAGCCGTGTGTCACACGACCTAGACACATGCTCGTGTACCTACCCTTGTGGACAAAATAAGGCTATTTACCACGCCTCTTTGCCACCCCTGCTTACATAACCTGCACAAAATCACTCCATACCAAGACATGGGCACATACATAGCCAAAATAGTCACAATGGACAATATTTCATTTGTGCAATTTACTCATCCATGAAAATATCATTTTCTATTTATAAATCAAAGTGAGTATTGACCATTATCCATGGCCTTATACAAAATAAAGGGATTTATCCCAAACCAACACATTTCCCTAATTTCTCAATGACGCAAAAGATTAAAGTCTAAGCCCTATACATGCCATACTTAAAATAAATAATCTGACTATACCGAGTGCTTCTTATGATAGCGTGATCGTAGCCTCAAACGTCTGATGGTCCTTGAGCTATTTAGGCGACATTATAAGAAAATGGAAAAGAGAGGGAGTAAGCATAAAGCTTAGTAAGTTGCATGCAATAAATATATCAGCAAATTTACCATTCATCATCATGCTCATAGCACTAAATTAGGCATAAGCACAACTTACTCATCAATAAATAATGCAATTCACATAGCATATATATATTGAGCTCACATCTGATACACTTCAAATAGGTACCTATACCACTCACAACCTAATTATACTTTTCTCATTTAACTGAAATTGTAACTCTCACCGTTGAACCATTTGGTATGCTATTGGATATTCATTAAGCCTCAAACATAAGGTGTAATGCCGATGCCATGTCCCAGACTTGGCCTTACACTGGCTCATCCATTAAGTCGATGCCAAGTCTCAGACATGGTTTTACACTGACACATCTCGTAGCCGATGCATGTCCCTGACATGTCTTACGCTGGCTTACGTCGCGAGGCTAATGCATGTCCCAGACATGTCTTACACTAGCTCTCGTTTCAATGCCAATGCCATGTCCCAAACATGGTCTTACAATGGCTCTCATAATGTGGCCGATGCATGTCCCAGACATGTCTTACACTAGCGCACACATGACCCAAATGTCATGGCGTGAATATCTGATTTGCTCCTAAGGTTCTTACGGGAGTTCTACTATCTCAAAATTCACTATTCGTAATCATTTCCACAAACAAGCAATTTATGCTATATCAATTCAAACACATATAATAACAATGTAGTTGTATTATTTACATACAACTTACCTTGGTTACAAAATATGGTGTCAAGTTGGTCTAATCAATTTGTTTGGCTTTCTCCCGATCTAAGTTTGGAGTTTGAATTTCTTGATCTATAATAACAAAAATTCACAAATTTAATCACTTTATCAATCTAGACAATCAATAATCTATACTTGGCCCTAAACTTTGCCCCTAAACTTTGCCCCTAAACTTTTACAAAATGACCATTTTACCCCTTGGACTAAAAATCAATTTTTATCGAATTTCTTACTATCAAAAGCCTAACGGAACCCTTAATACTCTTATAGTAGTCCAAAATTTCCACTATCTCACCCATTCATCAACAAATTTTCAACTTATGCCAAATAGTCCCTATTAGGGTTTTCATGAGGAAACCCTTCACAAAAGTTGTTTATTACACATCTAATACTTATATTCTTCCCTAAAATTTTAAAAAACTACACATATGATTTCATGGAAAAACCCTAAACTCTCCACCATTTTGCAAAATAGTCCCCTTAATAGAAAGCTTATGCTTCAAGGGGTCCAAAAATGTAAAAATCATCAACAAAAAGTATGTAAATCACTTACTTGCAAGAGGAACAAGTTGCTAAAATTTTTGAAGCTCAAAACCCGTAAAAATGGCTGAAAAATCAGTGGAGTGAAGAACATGAGAATGTGATATCATCCTTTTCTTATTTTATTTCTATTTTAGTCAATTTAGCCACCAAACCCATCGAACTTGGACTTTTTGACCAAATTGCTTCCTATGGGCCGACCATGCACTATCTTAGGGTCTAATTGTCTTTTAAAGACCTCCAATTTAGGTTTTCTAGCTATTTGGCACCTTTAGCTAATAAAATAGGACTTTTGCACTTTATGCGATTTAGTCCTTTTTCTGAATTAAGCCCTCAAACGCTAAAATTACTACACCAAAATTTTCATACACCCTCATAATCATGCTATAATCTGAAAAACAATTAATAAAATAATTTTCCCGACTTTGGATTTATGGTCTCGGAACCACAGTTACGACTAGCCCTAAAATCGGCCTGTTACAAAGTGTCTTATAAGATTAAGATATTTTGTGGTGGAATTCGATGTTATAAATGGTCATTTGATGTTTATATGATTTGCTTGATATTTTGGTGTTTATGCTTGTAAATATGATAAGTAATGCATATATATAATATTTGAAAAGTTAGGAAGTTGATTGTGATCGTGTTTAGGTTAGTTGATGGAAATAGATTTTAAATGTGTGATTTTACAATAATGTTTGATACAATTGCAGTGCCTTTGAATGACATATTGGTTAGATGCATTAGGATGTTTGAAATGGCTTGTTTAGGAGTGTTTGAATGATGTTTAGATCCCTTGAATGTATGCTCAAATGGTTTGGATGGTTAGGTATGATATTCGTTTGAAATGGCTTGAATTTAGGGTCAAATTATGGATCACACAATTTGGGACACGGGTTATCACTTGGCCTGGTGACACAGCCGTGTGTCATTTTAAATTTCTTAGTGTTTCAGGCTAGTGAGTTACACGGGTGAGGACACAGGCTCAGACATGACCATGTGCCCCTTTGTTGGAATGTTAAACGGCCTGGGCTATGTCACACGGCCGTGTGACCCCTGTTTTCCAATTTTTGCAAGTTTTTCTTAAAATTCCTGTTTTGTTTCAAATTAGTTTCGAATAACTTTTATGCTATTTTAAGGCCTCGAAGGCTCAATTTAGGGACAAAATGAATATGATTGATTAGTTTATATTAAGTTTTATTTATTTTATGATATAATCATAAATGTTTTTTGATTGATTGGTAATGCTTCGTAACCTTAATCCAGCGATGAAGACGGGTTAGGGGTGTTACAACCGCTCCATGCAGAGCTTTCATTATTATCTCTTCTTTAGAGAAACAAGGAAGATAAAGAAGAGGGGAGAATGGAACATAATTAGGAGTAATCCACCTGAGGATTCACTTCTCAGCTATATATAGCTCTTCACGCACGATCTTCAACCATATAAAAACTATCCATTGATAATCATTTTGTCTCCCACTAATGAACAACTAGTTTTAATCTAGCCGAACAAGACTTAGATTTCAACCATGCTCAATTTTGTTTCTAACTTTTCCTGATTTTTTAGTAGAGACTGCCAACTTATGATTTCTTTCAATATAAACCTAAATTATTTCTAATTTTTGGGTTTATAGTGAATCAGGTGTGACAACTTTCTCTCCTTAAAAAATTTTTGTCCTTGAAATTTCCTTTTACGCTCAGTCGCAAAGGCGGACTTTGAGAAGATCTTCTTTATTCATGCCTTCGTGGGGTTCATGCGAGTAATTACTTTTCATTCTGACCAGAACTTTTAACTTGGTTTCATTTTTGTACATTCGTGTTATTATTACTCCACTCGAGTTGTGAATCCTCTCAACATTAATGAATCATAGATACCGACTCATTGACGGGTATCTGACCATTCCAATGTTAGACATGTTTAGCTCATATCTTCTCATCACTCTTGATTTGGAAATTGCCCTGAAGCGTACACTACTTGACTAACATATTCTTACCTCTAGTTTTGGTGGATAATCCCGTGATTCCTAGATTAGTTTATACACTAAAGCTGCCCATCTAATAGGTCAATTCCTTTCCTGTCACAGGGCAACTACGCTTGCCAACAGAACATTTTCATTTCTACCTTAGCGAAATACCAAAGCTACCACTCTGATTCCAGAGTTCTACTCTAATAGTAGCCATAACTTATCAATCGTACACGAATAAGGCTGTCATCGAACTAACCTGATGAAATTTCTTGAGCTTGGATGATCGGAAAATAGCTCAATGTGAAGAATTATCTTGAAATGGTTCAAAAGGTGGAAACCTTAATCTGAAGCACTTGAATTCTTTAAGGATTCGTAGCTATATTAAAACTACGACTCACTTAAACTTAACTGAATACTCGAATCTTGGTGTATCAAATTCGCCACACCCTGGGATGGAAAACGGAATGTTAAGATAATTTTTGAATGCCACAAACTTAGAAAGTTTGATAAGTTTGAAATAGTTCAATGAAGAATCTTAGAGAAAATTTCTTGCAAAAGTGTGATTTAATTTCAAGAAAAAGTTCTTTTTTTTTTAACATAGGTAGCTTAGGCCGAAATTTATAGGCCTTCAAAATAACCTTTAAGATTCGGCATTTAACTATCTTAAAACAAATAATTAAATTTGGTTTAAACTCTTAATAGCTAGCCCAAAAGGCATGTCTCTTCACTTGGCCTTGTGTAGTTTAAAGGTCATCATCTTCATAAAGCTTAATGCTCCTTAAAGGTGTTGTTTTGTAGTCCTTTCTTCCCAAAATCGAATGCCTTCATTGCTTGTGTTTTCTTCCCTTTAATTAGCGCCATGAATATGCTTTTAAGTGCATCAAAGTCGAACAAAATTTGCAGGGCCTTCCTTGGTCCTTTGAATAGTCACCTGATTAAGAATGAATGTTTATTAAACACTTGAAACCTGTTCACATTATTATTCAACTTAAAAAACCTTAATAAAAATGAAAATAAACACAATTTAGCATTAAAAGTAACAATCAAAATAAATAATACACTTATAAAAACTAACTCAAACATATTTAACAACTAAGATTCTTAAATGCATGGTTTAATTAAGATGCAAACTAAATGAACAAATGAGTTACTTAATGCAAGACTTAATTAAAGATGCACACTTAATTATCATGGGAGTTACATAATGCATGTCATCATTTAATATGCAAACTTAACTATCATGAGAGTTACATAATGCATGGCATAATTAAATCATGAACTTTATTAACATATGAGTTATGAAATACATGTCATAATTAAATACTAAACACTTAATACAAGTCATAATTAAAAGATGCAGATTAATAATGAAAGACATTAATTTACAGATGCAAAAATAAACTAAAATAAGCTTAATTAAAGTCTTTGATTAATTAAAACCCATCAAAAGGTTTTATCCAACTCTTGGATCAAAATTTGACTTGGTCTTGGCCTAACTAGAACTTGATTAATTTGGACTTGTTCCCCGCGTCCACACATAGGCCCTTTAAACTCCTCTTTGACCCTTTTTGTTCGAGTTCCCATAGTTGAACAAATTGGTAAACACAAAGGATCAGCTTTGTTTTGACCATCATAAGAAGAAGTGGCTCTTGGATATTCAGCCTAACATCAACTTGTTTCACCTTGACAAGAATAGTTTCAACCTTGGTGTGTAAAATCACATCATAACTTATGACTAGTTCTACTTTCATGAGGGTTACTCCCTAATGGGTAATAGTTGGCAGTCAATCCTGCCTTGGGAATCCTTAAAAGATTCTTCCTCCTCCCGATGTCAACAGGTGTCCTACCTGCATTAATGGATTTGAACGGTTCCTTACTATTGATTAAAATTTTCCATAACTCTCCATGCTCTCCCAAGGTTATAAATAAACCAGAACGCTAAGGGGAAATTCATAAACCTACAAGCCTTTGAATTGAACAATCCTCCTATTTCTTTTCACTTCTCTTACTCTTATATTTCTTTTTCTTATCTAGATACATCCCTAGGGGTAGTTCCCCAGCTACTCTCAACATAAAAAACTCAAAAATAAATCCATTGTTCTCTGCCTTTCTTACTTGCCTACTAGCTGATCTTCCATAAAAGGTATAGGCAAGGTGTAGGTTCTTGATTTGCAAGGGCACACTCACCAGATTCATTATGATGGTTTACTTGTTACCCTGAGAATTCTGTTTTCCCTACTTTTCCTTTAATCAAACATCATTTAGCAACCTTATAGATTTCTTTTAAAATAATTCTCAATGTTAGAAAGGGTAAAATATAATTTCCAAATCATTTTGGGTTATTGAATTCATATTAGAACCCATTTAGATCATAAACCAAATGTTTGAGGACTATCGACTTAATTCAAGGTCTTTCGGGTTAAGAGAAATGAAAGTTTTACTAAATTTGGAACTTGAAATTTTTTTATAAAATCATTAACCCAAATTTAGAACAATTAAAAGCCTTTAGAGACAATTTAAAATCAATTTGAAGATGCTTAAGGGTGCTCGGGACCCAAAACAAATCCCAAAAAGTCAAAACGACTCAAAACAATGCAATTGGTTGGGTCTGAGGCACTTGTTGCTATAAAAGTGCCTAGAAGTACAGATACAAGTGCTCCAAATATCATATTGAGGCATTTTGCCTCACTTATACCGATACCTCTAAGCCTAAGTTTTGAAACTACGACCTAGGAGCAAAAAGTTAACTAAAAAACACTCTAAAACATGCCCAAGCATTACCATATTATTTCAAAATGGATAAAAGCATTACAAATCAATATTTAAACTCATTTTGGCACAAAACATGGCATAAACACATTCAAATTTGAATGACATAAATTTTTGCTAAGCAAATTTTTGAGTAGAACCCAAAATATGCCATTCACATTACAATCTTTATATTCATCATGAGACTTAGTATACATGCCACTAATATAATATAAATTATACTTTAATATTTGAAAAATAACCTTATAGGATCATTTGGTGATGCGATGCTCCCTAAGCTACCATAGAGACTTATTAGCAAATCATACCTAAGCGTTTTAAACAACTAACACATGGCTATAAAGCTCAATAAGTAACAAAGCTAATCAAAATTTATCCTAAGTCTTTATGAACCTTGAGTCCCTCTAGAAGAATCATGATTTTTATTTTATTTAAGCAACATTGTCACTATTTTAACCCCTTTCATGTGAGTTTACAAATTAAGCATCAACTTATAGTTTGATGATTTATTAACAATTCTCATTATGTATGCGTTCCCAATTTGGTGTTTGATTCATTTATGAATTTTACCTTTTAGATTCAGTTTTCATCCCTAAGGGCTTACACAATTGTTAACTCATCTTAATAACTCCTTAAGGGTTTCAAATAGACCATAATTTGTTAGATGTTTTATTACACCACTTTCTTAAATGCTTACTTTTCCATCCCATTCCTTACCCTTAATACATTTTCAAACAGTAATAACATCTAACAATTTCAAGAACTATTTCATACAATAACAAAATCAGTTTAAGTTAAGCCATTAGTAAGCCTAGAAAAATAAAGAAGGGATACTAAGGACAAGTTGTTCGGAACTACAATAACAGAAGTTCTAAAGCGTAGAAGTCCAAAGACCATATCAGAATCACACCGTAGTGCCAAGAATAAGAGCACCAAAGTGCAAGTAACTGGAGTACCAAAGAACAAATAAGGATTCTCCTAGCCATGCCGATCATATCCAAATTATTTATCTAAGCTATTAGGGCCTTGTTTCAAGGTTGTTAGAATATTAGTAAACTTATTTACCAAATAAAATTACAGCTCTGTATCGGGATTCATGGCATAAACCATTATAATATAAAGTGATAATTTAAATTATGACATTATGTCACTAGACAAGATTTTCAAAGCTTTCATTTAATCTCCATAAGGAACATCTTACAAGGTTCTTTCTTAAAGTTGTTTTCATGCTGATAATTATGATTCTAATATCATTCGACAAAGTCAAACTTTATTTAGTTGTTCAAAACCACATTTTTCAATCATACAAAATATAAGCTTACACTATTATATTCAATATAATTACAATAAATTTAATTAAATATAAAATAATTATTTACAAAAGATTTTCATAAATCTTACGACCATTTCGATATTTTAGGCTAGTATCAACACTTTTTGACTTAAAGTAAGACCTTGCTCTTTGACATTTTTTTTGCCATAGTGGCCTTATCCAATCTTTTCCATATTGTTGACATGGTCCCTTCACATACATGCAAATCCTATTAAGTTCATATTTTCGTCCATGGAAACTTTCATAACATTATTACATAATTGACTATAAAGCCTCACTTAGTTACACAACTTTTCTACCATATTTTATTACATACTAACACAATTAAACATCTAATTATAAAATTAATTTCATGATTCCTAAACTTACTAACTTAGAGCAAGTATGAGTATTCAAGATACTTACCTTGATGTATGCTTCCTAACACTTGATCAAGCTTCCATGAAAACCAATCCACCATTAATTAAGTCTGGATTTTTATGAACCAACATTTCCCCATTTCCATACAATAAAAATATATATCAAATATTAACATAATTATTTCTAAGTTTTTTTCACAGTATTTCTCAAAAAATTAAACTAATGGAGGTTTAGGAAACCATTTCTTACCATTGTTTAAGCTTTTTCGCACTAGCTTTATCTTCTCTCGCAAAAGCTCCATAAACCCTAGGCTGTCATCTGAATAAATTGATGGAGAAATTGAGCTTAGGAGGTTTTTTCCAATAATATTTTAACAAAATCTTAAGGTGGAAAGTGAAAATTTTTAGAGAATTTGAAAAAAATAAGCAAGAAAATGGAAGCATATCCAACTAGGGGTGAGCATTCGATCGAATCGAATCGAATCGAATAAAAAATTTTCGAGTTAATCGAGTTTTCGAATCTTATTCTATCATCCTAACTTTATTTGAAATTTTCTCGAATCGAGTCGAGTGAGATGGAATTCGAATCGAATCGAATCGAATATATTTGTTCGAGTTAAGTTTTTAAAAAAATGACTAGCGTTATTTATTTTTATGTAATTTTTCAAAAAAATAATTTTCTTTAAAGTTTTTAAACATGATCATACAACAAAAAATTAAAGTAAATAAGAGACTAAATACAAGCAACACAACATCAACCCAAATAAACAACATTAGTCAAAAAAAACAACAAAAAAATACAAGAAGATTATAATAAAAAAACATAAGTAAAAGTCAAAGTAAACAACATGAGTCGAAGTAAAAAACGACATTATAATAAAAAAAATATAAGCAAAAGTCTAAAATACAATAGAAACCTACACCACTCCAAACAAAAAAATAAATAAATAACACAACAAAAGTTCAATTAACCAACAAAAATAACAAACCAAACCAAACTAATAACAATAACACATTAGCTCAAAAACCATTATAGAATAGTTTAAGTTTCTTCATGAGTCCAAATAAACAACAAAAACAATACAACAACATTGTAATAAAAAAAACATAAGCAAAAGTCCAAAATACAATAGAAACCTACACCAGTCCAAAAAAAAAAGAACACAACAAAAGCTCAATTATCCAACAACAATAACAAAACAAACCAAACTAATAACAATAACACATCAGTTCAAAAACCATTATAGAATAGTTTAACTTTCTTCTTGTGCTTCAATCACAGTTGATAATCTTGAAACATCTAGTAAAAGCATTGATTGAGTTAGTTAAATGATAAAAATATTTGCAAAAATAAATTAAATAAACATTTAACTTTATAAACTAATGCTAAGTATGTTACCTTCTTGATCTTCGGGTATTTTGAATAAATCTAGCAAATTTAAAAACAAAAGTGTTAGTTAAATTATGGGAATGCTTACTAATATAAATAATACAAAAGCTTATTTTATAAATTAAAATTTATATATTACCATCTTCCATAGTTTGAAGTTCATCAACATAATATTCAAGATTGATGGCATCATTAGATTTCCGAAGCTAATCTTGTGTGCAAACCAAAGCCTCGACCATGAGAGGAGCTAGAGAACTTCTAAAACTATCGAGAACAGGTCCACCCATGCTAAATGCACTTTCTGAGGCAACTGTTGAGATAGAAATATCAAGAATATCTCGAGCCATTTGTGCAAGAATAGGGAATCTAGGACTGTTCATTTTCCACCACAATAGTAAATCAAATGAACTTGAATTGTTTACTTCTTCATCCTCACCCAAATATCTATCCAACTTAGATTTGCTTTCTAATCCAACTTGTTTCTTCTTCTTAAGGTATTTTTGTTTGGCCAAGCCCGTTTTCATTTCTGACTGATCTATTTCCATTGAACTGCAAAGATTTGTTGAAGAACTAGATCTACCTTCAAACAATTCAATTCTCCCTGCATTAGAAAAATACTCATTGAACAAGCAATGCAATTCTTTATCAATCATTTTCATAATGTCATTAGCAACATTAGGAAAAAGCAAGTTGACCCCAAAGTCCAAAAAACTCATTTTACATCGCGGATCAAAGATGACCGGCAAGTAAACTAGCATGTTGATCTTGTTTCCTTCACCCAATACTTATTATATTTCTCTCTCATTTTGGAAGTCATAGAAATTATGTCTAGATCTCCACAATCTTGCCACCCATCAAAAAGACAATGCACATCCGTCAATACTTCAAAAAGTGAATGAGAGGTAACATGCAAGGATCCGGATACCTTCAATGTAAGATGATAAAAAGGCTCCAATACTTTTATAACTCTTCGAAAAATTTCCCAATCATCAAATGTAGGAACTCTATCTCCAGCAGTAAGATCAAGAAAAAAATTATGGTCATCACGTACATATGATTCAAATGCACGCTCATATTTTTCGGCCACCTTTAACATCATATATGTTGAGTTCCATCTAGTAGGCACATCTAAACACAATTGAGCCTTACTATCTATCATTTCTTCTTTTACCGGTGGTTGAATTTTATCAACCTCGATGGTGATGCTCTTATATACCTCACAGCACCTCTAACTCGATCCACTGACACAGAAGCATCCTTAATACCGTATTACACAATGAGATTAAGAATGTGTGCAACACATCTCATATGAATAATTTTTCCAGTTGCAATAGAAGCATTTCGATGATTGAATTTCTTTCTCAAATATTCAATGGTAACACTATTGGCGGATGCATTATCAACCGTAATTGTGAAGACCATCTCAATCCCCCAATCTCGAAGACATTTTTCAATGGCTTGACCTATACTTTCACCTTTATGAGCGGATATTGGGCAAAAATTTATAATCCTTTTTTGCAACCTCCACTCATCATCCACCCAATGTGCTGTTAAAACCATATAAGATATCCTCTGCAATGAAGTCCAAGTGTCTGTAGTCAAACAAACTCTACTTATATCTTTTTCAAAACAGTTCTTCATCACACTCTTCATGGAGTTAAATAAATCAAGACAATCTCTTCTAATTGTCCAACGAGATGGAAGACTAAACCGTGGGCATGCTATAGAAAAAAGTATTTGAAACCCTCTCCCTCTACAATTTTAAAAGGTAGTCCATCCACAATTATCATACGAACTAATGCTTTTCTAACAGCATCTTTATCAAACACCCAAGTTGATAAATCCGTTGTTTCTTGGCTAACCTTCACAAATGCTAATTTTGATTGCTTCGAATTAGAAATATTACCTCGAGGTCTTTTTAGGCATGTTTTCAAATGGTTATTCAAATTTGTTGTAAAACCCAAAGTTGATTCCATGGTGTAAGTAACATCACAGGTATTGCACCTTGCTCTCTTCTCCCCCTCTTTAGTCACAAATTTGGTGAAATGGTTCCAACAAGCTGATCTTGGAGTAATCTTTTTTCGAACATTTTCATTGGTTGTTGTTTGATCATCTTTACTTGGGGAAGAATTTTGTGAACTTTGAGTTGAACCATCTCGCTTTGGATCACTCATCTACAAGTAAACATTTGTTGCAATCACTAACCATGACCAATAATTGATTTAAAATCAAACTTAATAAATTAGTTAAATTAAAAATTAATTAATATAATAGTACAATAGCATAAATTAATTAATATAATAGTACAATAGCATAAATTAAAAATAGATAGCACTTAATAACACATTATAAGGATACTAATTCATATTTGTTAAGGGTTATTGTACATCAAGTGGAATAGTGGATAAAGCTAAAATCCCCTGAACCCCCATCATCGCCCACTGCTGTAGGTTTTTTCTTCTTCAATCATTGAAGAAAAATTAGCTAATTCATAAGGAAAAAAATCATACGAGAATTTACTAATTACAACTTGAACCAGTAATACAAAATTAATTAACTAGTTAACTCATTCATAGTAAGTAATACACATAAACCTAGTATCATCGGATCACATTTTGATAGGTGAATTATAATGCAATCCATACAATGAAGAATTTTAATACTAATTGATTTCATCCGAAATGTTCTTCATACAAAATGAATTAAGATTTCCTCACTTTTCAGCCAAAACAAAATTATATTGAAGAAACAAGAAAACAACTTCTACAAGGCCTCAACAGATCAAAACTTTTGTCAATATTCCAACTCACCATGTTTGATTAGTTCTTCCTTTAGTGGTTCAGGTATTTGTCGAATAAAACTGGCCTTTGCATCTGCAATTAACTTCTTCCTGCACAAAAGTAGTTGAAGGTAAGAATCAAGGTTTGACATTTACGACGTTGATACAAATTGTGGGGATATTATTGCAATAAAAAGAAAATGTATTAAAAAGGAAAAAAGAGTGTGTAGTGCATCTAGCAAAGGAAATAGAAAGGCCATTTGTTTTGTTTTACTCTTGGGAAACTACAAAAACTTGCTGCAAAGAAAAGGGGCATACAAATTGAAATCCATGGTGAAAGGGAACCAGACATCACACAGCATCCCTCATAAAACAAACATTACATCTCAAAATGACCATTTATCCTAAAACGATACATTATGAATGAAACCCGCAGCATTTTTGCAGGCAAGAAAGCAAACTAAATTCTTACAAACTAAACATAGGCTCAAATCAATTCAATCACAGCAACACTTCTATCTCATTATCCAGGTTTATGTACGCGCATGTTTATATCAAGGTTGAGTAATAAATAAGCCTTAGGTTTGAAAAACAATGCTTGAAAGCATTTTATTGACTCAAAAGCTCTGGGGAACCAAGTCAGCCTTGGCTTGGAAAAAGAAAAAAAAATTGTCTTTCTTTGCAAGTATATGCTTCTACAGAAGTTTATCATACATGCCAACAATTTACACCATTTTCATGAAAATCTACAGCAAGAAGAATGCGTCAAAATTCCTAAAGAAATCATGCATGCAAACTAAACATAGAAATTAAATTACCCATACATGGACGTGTTACATAACAGTTCAACAAAGACTTACACTACAAGAAAAAAGGGCTTTAGCGGCGTTTTTAGTGGCGTTTGGACAAAAAACGCCGCAAATATTATACATTAGCGGCGTTTGCAATAAAACGCCGCAAAAAATTGAGCAATAGCGACGTTTTTGGTCCAAACGCCGCTAAAAACTGAGCAATAGCGGCGTTTTTGGTCCAAACGCCGCTATAGATCGAGGTTTTAGAGGCGCTTCTGGAAAAACGCCACTATAGGTCGAGGTTTTAGCGGCACTTCTGGAAAAACGCCGCTATAGGTCGAGGTTTTAGCGGCGCTTTTGGAAAAACGCCGCTATAGGTCGAGGTTTTAGCGGCGCTTTTGGAGAAGCGCCGCTATAGATCGAGCTTTTAGCGGCGCTTTTGAAAAACGCCGCAAAAAATATATCTGTCTATTTATTATTTAACTTGTTTCTTTATATTAATTAAAATGCAATTTATTTTTCAAAAAAATAATGACACGTAGAAAAAATTTGAAAGTAAAAAATATAGAAAAATATTTGTTAAAAATGAAAAAATTAATTATCATTATAGTTTAGGGTTTAGTGTATATGGTTTAGGGTTTAAGGTTTAAGATTTAAGAGTTACTATTTTAAGGTTTATGGGTTATGGGTTTAGTGTTTATGATTTATGGTTTAAGGGTTGGGGTTTAAGGTTAGGGGTTTAGAGGTTTAGGGTTTATGGGTTATATTCTATAATTTAAGGTTTAATGGATAGGGGTTAGCAATTTAGGGTTTGGATTAATAAGTATTTTTAATTTATATATTAAATAATTTCTTATATAATTGTAAAAGAGATAAAATTAATTTTAATATATTAAAATTATGATTATAGTTTAAATTATTTAAGAGATAATAGATAAACTTTATATATATTAAAATGGTTTAGGATTTAAGGTTTAGTTGAGATTTGTTAAATGATGAAATTTTATACTATCAATTAATGCTTTTATAGTTAAAAATATTTAATCTAAACCATTTGATATATTTAAGTATTAGATTTAAAAAAAATTGATAAATAAATAAAATAAAGTAACAGATTAATATGAATAGGTAACTATCTATTTTGAATAAGACCAATTTATAACAAATAAAAATGAAATACAAAAACTAAAATCATTCCACATCTAACATCTAGCAAAATAATTATATTTTAGATTTGAAGAAATACCTCTAATAAAATGGAGATTAGATCGGAAAAGAATAATATAAAATCATATTTAACTTCTCAATCTTTAATAAAAATTTGATATGTGAGAGATTAATTGCTTACATTGGATAATTCTAACTTAATAATTAATTATACCCATTTAATTATTTGTTTTCTTATTAAAATATATGATATTTATTTTGAGAGTACTTAGTTTTTTCTTTTATAAAAATCTAATTTATAAAAAATAGTAATAAAAAATATTTTATAAAATCATGTAACTAATAATTTTTAAAAGACAAAAAAAATTTAGTAAAGTAAATCGACGTCGTTTTATTCAAAATGCAATAATTTTTTGCGGCGTTTTTAAGTAAAACGCCACACGTAAAAATCATTTTCCTTCCTCACGTGTTTTATCCCCAAAAATTTCCCCCTAAAACCCCTAATTTTCCCCCTTAAAATCATTTTTTTCCTTTCATCTTAGCCCATTTCAACTTTCCTTCCTTCATTGATTTCTATGTGTTTTTTATTTTAAATCTCTCTACAACATATATCAGTTGAAGCTTTAACCTTTATACCTAAATACAAGATTTGGAGTTTAAAAAAGCATCAGTCTTTGTTCTTTTGTGTATAAATCATGAGATTTGTTTGGTTTCTAAGAAAATATTTTATTCATGTTTGGAAGATTTTCTTCACCACCTCTTTGTTTCATTTTCCCGAGAAAATGTTGGACTTGACGGAAATTCCCAAGTTGGTAAGTATAATCTCTCTGGGTCTTCTTCATTTTTTCATCATCATAATCAATCGTTTCATTTCTAATATAAATCCTTGAAAAAAATTTATCTTCGAATTTGGGGATAGGATTTGGCATCTTCCAATGAGATTTCAACACAAAAAATCTCAGTTTCAGATCATATAGGTGGGTTTCAATACACAGTTGATAAACACGATAGCTTCGTTATCGACATGGATAGTTTCTCTTATGGAGGACTCAATAAAGGAATCAATCAAAACCCAAGAATCACAGTAAGTTTACTTTATTTTTTCTGGGAAAATTTCCAAAATCTTGCAATATCTCTTCAAGCAAGTGTGGCCTTTTCTTTGTTGCTAATAGTCTATTTTGCTCTAACTATTATGTTGTGTATTGCAATGCCAAATGTGTAGTTGCATTGAAAATGAAAGTCAATTCACTTCAGGTATTCTTTTCTTTTTCCTCTTATGAATCCGATATTGAAATGTGTTTTAATTCAATTTTGAGTAATTGATTTTTTTTTTAGTTTTATTATCTTTGAATCTGCTGATTTGATTTACTGGAAACGATTTTCCTGATTTTGGGTAATTAGAATTGGATTTGATCCATGGTATTTGTGGATTGTGAAGGTATTGATTCAAGAACAAAGCAATCAACCTAGCTTCTTTTCTTTTTTTCTTTTTGTTCAAAATAGTGTAAATTAATTGTTTAAGATTGTAAGCCTATGAGTAATTGAACCAAATAATCCTTGTTCTAGCCAAATATTCGTAAAATTCTCCCCCTGGTGGACTGTAAATTGAGTTATCGATCTGATTGCGGAAATGCTGTGTAACGCCCCCACGCCCGAGACCATCACCGGAGTCGAGCTTGAGGGGTTACCGAACATAATTTATCAATTTAAGAACTTCAAATCATTTGTTTCTACATTCACAGCTTTCTAGCTACTCGTATCACAGTTACAAGAAAAATCATATCTCGAGTTACGAAACTCAAAATTAAGATCCGTAACTTTTTCCTGAATCTAGACTCAGATATCTATTTACTAATTTTTTTCTAGAATTTTTTATTGGGCCAATTAGTACAGTTTATTAATTAAAGTATCCCCTATTTCAGGGTTCGACTGCTCTGACCTCTGTTTATTACGAATCAGATATATATCTATAAAAAATTTCAATGACTATGAGGTTTGTTTCTATTAAAACTAGACTCAATAATGAATCTGTACATATAAATAACAACTTCTAATTATTTTAGTAAAATTTATTATGAATTTTTAAAGTCAGAACAGGGGATCCAGAAATCACTCTGGCCGTGTTTCGCAAAAGTTTAAATATCTCATAAAATATAATTTATATTTCTGTTTTGTTCAATCCATATGAAAATAGACTCATTAAGCTTCAATTTCATAACTTACTCATCATTTAGTTCCATTTATACTATTTTTAGTGATTTTTCAAATTCATGTCATTGCTGCAGCAATATTCTGTTTTAAGGCAAGTTTCATCTTTCCATGAATTTTTATGAACTAGATAACCTGTTAAACTTCCATGATATCAAACTTGATCTAAATTAGCCATCACCATGACTTATCAATATCAAACATTTTCTCAACCAAACATGGCCATATCATAAAATTATTTACACAAATAGGTATATTGCTATACATGCCATACTTAAGTAGTTGTACAAGCCATTTACCAAGATAAAAGTCCTTTGGATAGTGTGATCGAACCTTCGACCCGTCCCAATTCTCGAGCTGGCTTGTTCAAAACTACAGTGAATGAAAAGGAAGGAGTAAGCATAAATGCTTAGTAAGTTCATATGTAAATAACAAGTAACATAACAATACAAATATACCAAACAACTTTAGCATGGTATCACCAAAACATGTCATATTTCTAAACATCATTCATCATCTTACCACCTTATCGTTGTTGTATCTATTATCAACCTGAGGGTTAAGAACATACCTGTCCAAAGTGTCCATTTCACAACACTTACCAATACGTTGCTTGCATCTTAAGTGTTCTTTCATTTCACTAGAAATTTCACCCGTTGAACACGTCGGAATACAACTCGGATACACGGATAACTTGCACATAAGTGCCTCATATGTAATCAAGAAATCATGTAACCCGCCCCTAAGTGAACTTGGACTCAACTCAACGAGCTCGGGCGTTCGCATCCATAAGTGAACTCGGACTCAACTCAACGAGTTCGGATGCCTAGTTACATTTCACGAACTCGGACTCAACTCAACGAGTTCAGAAATTCGCATCCATAAGTGAACTCGAACTCAAATCAACGAGTTCGGATGCTCAACCATCCTAGTGACATGTCACTTGTATCCTAATCTATTCCTAAGGTTCAAACGGGCTTTTTTCCTTGATCTCACATTGCCATCTTCCATGGAATATCAGAACCGATACTCGGTTGCAATTCATATTTATCAAGTAGTAAACATAATTTGCATATTACTCAACATTAACCACAAAGCATAATATTTCACGATAAAAAAATCAGCATATCATATAATTAACATCAATAACTTAAAAATAACATTTATGCTACATTATTTACACATGATCTTACCTAGGTACCAAAATATAAAGATTTTGCAATTTAGTCCACAATCTTTTCTTTTCCTCGATCACGACTTGAATCTCGTTTTTCTTGATCTATAATACCAAATTAATCTTATTTAATACATACATTTATCAAAACAGCATTTAATACGAACTTTAAAAAAATTACACTTTTGCCCCTAAACTTTTGCATAATTACACTTTTGCCCCTAGGCTCGGGAATTAAACTTTATTCCTTATTCTTATGTTTTATAACATGCTGATCACTTTTCCCTTCTATGGCAACATCAAATTCTCTCTCTAACATATACTTGTGACTATTAGGTATTTTTGCCGATTAAGCCCTTTTACTCGTTTTCACTAAAAACCGAGTAGCACAAGTTGTCTAACATAATTTAAAACCCCATATTCTATCATAAAACATCAAAATACACAAATTTCACCTATGGGTTTTTTTCCAAATATAAACCCTAGGTTGAATTATTGCTAGCATAAGCTTAATCGAGCTTCCGGGATTCTAAAAACGTAAAGAACATTAAAAACGGGGCTTGGAATCACTTACTATGGAGCTTGGAAGCTTGAAACAAACCCTAGCTATGGAGAACCCTTGAAATTTCGGCCTAATGAAGAAGATGGACAAAAATTGGCTTTTAATTTTGTTTTTAATTCATTTTAATAACTAAATGACCAAAATACCCTTACTACTAAACTTTCCAAAAATTCCTTCCATGTCCTAATTTTGTCCATGAACTTAAAATTGGTCAAATTTCTATTTAAGACCTCCTCATTAATATTCCAAAACAATTTCATACTAAAAACTTCTAGAATGCAAGTTTTGCAGCTTATTTGATTTAGTCCCTACTTTCAATTTAAGCACTTTAGGCATAGAATTTCATCATGAAATTTTCACACAATCATGCAATCATATCATAAATATCAAAATCATTGTAAAATAATTATTTCTATCTCGGATTTGTGGTCACGAAATCACTATTGCAATTAAACCCTAATTCAGGATATTACAACTCTCCCCCTGTTAAGGATTTTCGTCCTCGAAAATCTTACCGGTAAACAGGTGTGGGTATTGGTTTCTCATAGTTTCTTCAGGTTCCCATGTAGTCTCTTCTACCCCATGCTTTTGCCACAACACTTTTACAAGTGCAACACTTTTATTTCTTAGTTGTTTGACTTCTCGAGCTAAAATCTTAATCGGTTCTTCTTCATAAGTCATATCCGGTTGCAGTTCAGTTTCTATCGGTGAAATTATATGTGAAGGATCCGAACGATACCGACGTAACATAGATACGTGAAACACATCATGAATCTTTTCTAATTCGGGTGGTAACGCTAGCCGATATGCTACCGGTCCAACTTTTTCAATTATTTCATACGGTCTAATAAAACGCGGACTTAACTTGCCCTTTCGTCCAAATCTAAGGAATTTCTTCCATGGAGACACTTTCAAAAATACCTTATCACCAACTTGAAACTCCATTTCCTTTCGTTTCAAATCCGCATAAGATTTCTGTCTATCTGAAGCAGCTTTCAAACAATCTCGAATCACTTTCACCTTTTCTTCGGTTTCTTTTATTAAATCAACTCCATAAATCTGATTTTCCTTGAGTTCAGTCTAATACAATGGCGTCCGACATTTACGACCATATAATGCTTCATAAGGTGCCATCTTCAAACTTGTCTGATAACTATTATTATAAGCAAATTCTACCAATGGTAAATACTTTTCCCAACTACCTTGAAATTCCAATACACAACATCTGAGCATGTCTTCAAGAATCTGAATTACTCTCTCTGATTGTCCATCAGTTTGTGGATGAAAGGCAGTGCTGAAATTTAACTTTGTACCTAATGCTTCTTGAACTTTTGCCAAAATCGTGAGGTAAACCTCGGATCTCTATCCGAAATGATTGACAAAGGTATCCCATGAAGTCTAACAATTTCTCGGATATACAATTCAGCCAACTTATTAAGAGAATAATCTGTACGTACTGGAATAAAATGAGCCGATTTAGTCAGTCTGTCAACTATTGCCCAGATGGCATTTTTCTTCCCTGGAGTTAACGGCAACCCTGATATAAAATCCATAGTAATCTGATCCCATTTCCATTCAGGAACCATAATAGGCTGGAGTAATCCCGAAGGTACTTGGTGTTCAGCTTTCACTTGTTGGCAAACTAAGCACTTTGATACAAACTCGGAAATATCTCTTTTCATTCCACTCTACCAGTACATTTTCTTCAAGTCATTATACATCTTCGTACTGCCCGGATGAACCGCTAAACAACCATTATGTGCTTCATGCAAAATCTTTTGAATCAACTCATCATTTTTCGGTACACAAATCCGATTTTTAAACATCAAACAACCATCAGAACCGATTCTGAAATCTGATCCCGTATCAGCTTCACACTGTTTTCTTTTGGCTAGCAAATCTTGATCATTTTTTTGAGCTTCAGAAATCTCTTGTAAAAACATCGGTCTTGCTCTTAACTCTGCTAGAATCGAACCGTCATCTGATATTTTCAACTGAGTGTTCATAACTCTCAAAGCAAACAACAACTTTCTGCTTAAAGCATCGGCAACCACATTCGCTTTTCCCGAATGATAATCAATAACAAGCTCGTAATCTTTCAATAACTCCAACTATCTTCGCTGTCTCAAATTCAAGTCTTTTTGTGACATCAAGTATTTAAGACTTTTGTGATCGGTATATACTCGGCACTTTTCACCATACAAATAATGTCGCCAAATCTTCAAAGCAAATACCACCGCAGCCAATTCCAAATCGTGAGTAGGATAATTCTTCTCATGAGGTTTTAACTGTCTCGAAGCATAAGCCACCACTTTTTCTTCTTGCATGAGTACACACCCCAAACCATTTAGAGAAGCATCACTATACACCACAAATTCTTTACCTGATTCGGGTTGTATCAACACTGGTGCTTAAGTTAATAACTTTTTCAATTCTTCGAAACTCTGTTGACATTTTTCCGTCAATTCAAATTTAACATCCTTTCAGAGTAGTCTAGTCATAGGAGCAGCAATTATAGAAAATCCATTTACGAACCGCCGATAATACCCAGCTAGCCCCAAGAAACTTCTAACTTCAGTTACGTTTTTTGGTGGTTTCCAATCAACAATGGTTGAAATTTTACTAGGATCAACTCGTATACCATCACCTGAAACAATATGACCCAAAAATCCAATTTCCGGAGCCAAAATTCACTTTTACTAAACTTAGCATACAGCTGCTTATCTCTCAAAGTTTTCAAAACTATTCTCAAATGCTCAGCATGCTCTGTCTCATCTTTTGAATAAATTAAAATATCATCTATAAACACTACAACAAATCTGTCCAAGTATGGCCGAAATATGCGATTCATTAAATCCATAAACACAGCAGGAGCATTTGTCAACCCGAATGGCATAACTAAAAATTCATAATGACCGTGCCTTGTTCTAAAAGTAGTTTTAGGCACATCTGACTCTTTTACTCGCAGCTGATAATACCCAGATCTCAAGTCAATCTTTGAAAACCATGTCGCTCCTTTTAGCTGATCAAACAAATCATCAATTCTCGGCAACGGATACTTGTTTTTTATTGTCACCTTGTTTAACTGCCGATAATCAACACATAATCTCATAGAACCATCCTTCTTTTTCACAAATAACACGGGAGCACCCCAGGTGAAAAACTCGGTCTCACAAAGCCTTTATCAGTCAACTCTTGCAACTGCGACTTTAATTCTTTCAACTCTGTTGGTGCCATTCTATATGGAGCAATCGGGATCGGAGCTGTTCCCGGTATTAAATCAATACCAAATTCTACTTCCCTGACTGGAGGCAAACCCGGTAATTCTTCTGGAAATACGTCCGCAAATTCACACACAATTGGCACTGATTCAACTTTCTTTTCAACTTCTTTTGTATTAATTACATATGCCTAATAAGCTTCATAACCCTTTCTCAAATATCTCTGAGCCGACATCGAAGAAATCATACTAGATAATGCCTCTGACTTGTCTGGCTCAACCTGCAGAATTTCACCACTTTCACACTTTAATTCTATAACCTTTTCTTTGCAATTTATTATAGCATCATGCAATGTCAACCAATCCATACCCAAAATAACATCAAATTCATCAAACGGCAACAACATCAAGTCGGCCGGAAAGTAATGACCCCGAATCATTAAAGGGCATTTCTTGCTTACTTTATCAACTATCATGCATTTGCCTAACGGGTTCGACACTCTAATCATAAATTCTGTGTTCTCAATAGGTATATTCATACGAGACACCAGTTTAATGCATACGTATGAATGAGTAGAACCAGGATCAATCAAAGCAATAACATTAATATCATAAAGAGAAAATGTACCGGTAATCACATCGGGTGAGGAAGCATCTTCACGCGCTTTAATAGCATAAGTTCTAGCCGGCGCTCTTCCCTCAGATCTAACTGTTGCATCTCTGGCTACATTCTTACTGCTTGTTTCACTTCCAGCTTTTCTCGGATACCTTCCCCTCGAGTTTGCACCACTAGCTTTTACACTCTGAAATTTTTCTTTCTCAGCTCTCTCTGGGCAGTCTCTAATAAAATGATCCGGAGAACCACATCGAAAACATTCATTTGCTCTGCACGGACCAAAATGATTTCTACCACACCGCTGGCACTCGGGTTTAACAAATCTCGAGTTCCCTACACTGGCTGCAGAAGTATTCTGAGATTTAGGACCCACATTCTGCTTCTTAAAATTTCCATATGATTGCCCAGCTGAAACTTGGGAACGAGGATTCATATTTCTTGACTTTCCGGGTTGCTGTGAAGGTGCCTTACTCATTGGCCTTTTCTTTCAATTTCGTGTCTCAGCCTCTACCTTCCTCTTCTCTTTAAGTAGTTCTTCAGCCTTACAAGCTCGATCAACTAGGACTACCATTTCTTTCAGTTCAAGGATCCCGACAAATACTTTAATGTCTTCGTTGAGCCCGTCTTCAAATCGTCGGCACATCTTGGCTTCTGTAGGAACATATTCCCTGGCATACTTACTCAATCGAACAAACTCTCTTTCATATTCTGAGACTGTCATATTACCTTGCTTCAGCTCAAGAAACTCTTTACATTTCTGATCAATAAATCTTTCACTAATATATTTCTTCCGAAACTCTTCTTGAAAGAATTCCCAAGTTACCCTCTCTTTCGGTACCACCGAAATCAAAGTCTTCCACCAATTATAGGCTGAATCTCTCAACAAAGATGTAGCACATTTCAAACATTCTTCAGGTGTACAAGATAATTCATCAAATACCCGGACAGAATTTTCAAGCCAGAACTCTACTTTCTCTGCATCATCATCAATATTTGCTCTAAATTCTTCAGCCCCTTGTTTACGAATTCTATCAACGGGGGTTCTGTGAAATTTTATCATATCCACTCCTTGAGGCATTGGAGGCATAGGTTGAGGAATTGGGGGAGGTGGGGGAGGTCGTACATTTGGGTTCGTACGAACGAACTCAGTGTACCATGCACTCATCATTTGGAGAAAGGCTTCCCGATCCCTTTCTCCTCCTCCCTAACCAACAGTAGGAGGTGGGTTTTCAGTCGGCGCTGCCCCTTCAGCCGAAGCTGGCGCATTACTCTCTACTTCATCTTCCATAGCTGGATCGGGATCCATTTACTATATAAAAATCATTTAAAAAGGTCAGAAGTCGTCACACTATCACAATTCATACATATGGCATGTATAGCAAAATCCGTACATACAACACGTAGTCCGAGAACCGACTAAACCTGCTCTGATACCACTAAATGTAACGCCCCCACGCCCGATACCATCACCGGAGTCGAGCTTGAGGGGTTACCGAACATAATTTATCAATTTAAGAACTTCAAATCATTTGTTTCTACATTCACAGCTTTCTAGCTACTCGCATCACAGTTACAAGAAAAATCATATCTCAAGTTACGAAACTCGAAATCAAGATCCGTAAATTTTTCCTGAATCTAGACTCAGATATCTATTTAACAATTTTTTTCTAAAATTTTTTATGGGGCCAATTAGTACAGTTTATTAATTAAAGTATCCCTTGTTTCAGGGTTTGACTGCTCTGACCTCTGTTTATTACGAATCAGATATATATCTATAAAAAATTTCAATGACTATGAGGTTTGTTTCTATTAAAACTAGACTCAATAAGGAATCTGTACATATAAATAAAAACTTCTAATTATTTTAGTAAAATTTATTATGAATTTTTAAAGTCAGAACAGGGGATCCAGAAATCACTCTGGCCCTATTTCGCAAAAGTTTAAATATCTCATAAAATATAATTTATATTCCTGTTTTGTTCAATCCATATGAAAATAGACTCATTAAGCTTCAATTTCATAACTTACTCATCATTTAGTTCTATTTATACTATTTTTAGTGATTTTTCAAATTCATGTCATTGCTGCAGCAATATTCTGTTTTAAGGCAAGTTTCATCTTTCCATGAATTTTTATGAACTAGATAACCTGTTAAACTTCCATGATATCAAACATGATCTAAATTAGCCATCACCATGACTTATCAATATCAAACATTTTCTCAACCAAACATGGCCATATCATAAAATTATTTGCAAAAAATAGGTATATTGCTATACATGCCATACTTAAGTAGTTGTACAAGCCATTTACCAAGATAAAAGTCCTTTGGATAGTGTGATCGAACCATCGACCCGTCCCGATTCTCGAGCTGGCTTGTTCAAAACTACAGTGAATGAAAAGGAAGGAGTAAGCATAAATGCTTAGTAAGTTCATATGTAAATAACAAGTAACATAACAATACAAATATACCAAACAACTTTAGCATGGTATCACCAAAACATATGTCATATTTCTAAACATCATTCATCATCTTACCACCTTATCGTTGTTGTATCTATTATCAACCCGAGGGTTAAGAACATACCTGTCCAAAGTGTCCATTTCACAACACTTACCAATACGTCGCTTGCATCTTAAGTGTTCTTTCATTTCACTAGAAATTTCACCCGTTGAACACGTCGGAATACAACTCGGATACACGGATAATTTGCACATAAGTGCCTCATATGTAATCAAGAAATCATGTAACCCGACCCTAAGTGAAGTCGGACTCAACTCAACGAGCTCGGGCGTTCGCATCCATAAGTGAACTCGGACTCAACTCAACGAGTTCGGATGCCTAGTTACATTTCACGAACTCGGACTCAACTCAACGAGTTCGGACATTCGCATCCATAAGTGAACTCGGACTCAAATCAATGAGTTCGGATGCTCAACCATCCTAGTGACATGTCACTTGTATCCTAATCTATTCCTAAGGTTCAAACGGGCTTTTTTCCTCGATCTCACATTGCCGTCTTCCATGGAATATCAGAACCGATACTCGGTAGCAATTCATATTTATCAAGTAGTAAACATAATTTGCATATTACTCAACATTAACCACAAAGCATAATATTTCACGATAAAAAAATCAGCATATCATATAATTAACATCAATAACTTAAAAATAACATTTATGCTACATTATTTACACATGAACTTACCTTGGTACCAAAATATAAAGATTTTGCAATTTAGTCCACAATCTTTTCTTTTCCTCGATCACGACTTGAATCTCATTTTTCTTGATCTATAATACCAAATTAATCTTATTTAATACATACATTTATCAAAACAGCATTTAATACGAACTTTAAATAAAATTACACTTTTGCCCCTAGGCTCGGGAATTAAATTTTATTCCTTATTCCTATGTTTTATAACATGCTGATCACTTTTCCCTTCTATGGCAACATCAAATTCTCTCTCTAACATATACTTGTGACTATTAGGTATTTTTGCCGATTAAGCCCTTTTACTCGTTTTCACTAAAAACCGAGTAGCACAAGTTGTCTAACATAATTTAAAACCCCATATTCTATCATAAAACATCAAAGTACAAAAATTTCACCTATGGGTATTTTTCCAAATATAAACCCTAGGTTGAATTATTGCTAGCATAAGCTTAATCGAGCTTCCGAGATTCTAAAAACGTAAAGAACATTAAAAACGGGGCTTGGAATCACTTACTATGGAGCTTGGAAGCTTGAAACAAACCCTAGCTATGGAGAACCCTTGAAATTTCGGCCTAATGAAGAAGATGGACAAAAATTGGCTTTTAATTTTGTTTTTAATTCATTTTAATAACTAAATGACCAAAATACCCTTACTACTAAACTTTCCAAAAATTCCTTCCATGTCCTAATTTTGTCCATGAACTTAAAATTGGTCAAATTGCTATTTAAGACCTCCTCATTAATATTCCAAAACAATTTCATACTAAAAACTTCTAGAATGCAAGTTTTGCAGCTTATTTGATTTAGTCCCTACTTTCAATTTAAGCACTTTAGGCATAGAATTTCATCACGAAATTTTCACACAATCATGCAATCATATCATAAACATCAAAATCATTGTAAAATAATTATTTCTATCTCGGATTTGTGGTCACGAAACAACTATTGCAATTAAGCCCTAATTCAGGATATTACATGCTATATCCATTGTACAGATTATAGAAGCATTCATATGCTTTCTCATTGACCTCAGGTTGCTTTTCCCCTTCCTTTCTTTTGGTTTTCTTGTCCACCTAAACTAGATATTGTTATGTGAAATATGGTTTACATAAAGTATCATATGCCCTTTTTTTTGTTTACTTTCTGGACTGATTACACTCTCCATAAGAATGTGAAAGCCTTTTTGGAACGATGACCTTTGAACCATACCTGACCTGCTATGCAGGTTCCTATACAAGTGAATAAGTACTTGGCATATAGTGATGGAATGCGAGTGATTGAGTCAGGGAAGCTGTCCGTACAGTCCACAGCTTCAGATGTTTTACCACATGCTGAATTGGACCAGTTAGTCTTGGAATCCCTTTGGAGATTGCATTTGCTTTCTTTACTGATAGAATTAGATTCATTAAAAATTGCATGAGATTCTTGTTTCTGAATGCGGCTTACCTTAATTAATTTTCCAGGCCAAGTGGTCAGCCTTGTCTCGATTCAGAGGAGTTCAAAATTGTCAGCGACTTAAATGAGGCTATTTCTCAGGAACGCTACAAGGATGCTGGTAGTCTCCCTCTGTCTTTCTCAGACATTGCATTGCTGTTTAACATAGGCTTAAGCCATTTGTCTTTTGTCCAATAGAATATCTATCTAATTATGATTAAAAAGAAGACTGGAGTGTAATTATGTTAGGTCAAGCTGAGCTTAATTAGAATTGTAGCATCGCTTGGACCTTCCTCCTCATTTGTCAGCTTTTTTATTTTTTTTCTGTTAATTATCATTAATATGTTTATTATGATTCTGATGCTCTCTGACAGCTGATTTGAGAGACAAACTTGATAAGTTTCGGGCAGTAAGGAACTTGAGGAAAATCACGTGACAGGTGATGTTTATAATACGTGAATCTTTAAGGGGCTTTAGTGAATTGTGTGGTAGTGTCTCCTGTATCATATCTTCCTATCTATTTATTTATTTATTTTAACAAAACTTGTAATAATTTGTTGCAGTTGTTTATGCTAGAGTTTTCAAGTGTAAACAGCAGTTATTGTTGAAGCTGACATCTATCGATCCGGCGGCAAGCAATTGTTTCTCATCCTTTTTTATTAATTCATATCAATTTATATGAAATAGGAAAGTCCCTTGAATATATATGTATATAAATAATTTTTGTACAGATATAGTTAGAATATTGGTAACAATTATTATTATTATTATTATTATTATTATTATTATATGTTAAAGCACGTTGGTTTATGATGACGCTTAACAAAATATGTTTCTTGTTTCACTTGCTGCCATTAAGTCCAATTTTAAATTACAGATATAATAAAGCCGAGTTGTTTAATATTAATGAACTAACAAGAAATATATATAATGTTTTCGATTTTTTTACTGTCTTGAATATTAAGTAGCATATATATGAAATTATGAACTTGAGCTTGCTTGATTTGTTCCATATGCAGGACAAAGCACTGCAAGAACAGAATACCAAAAACAAGAAAGATTGATATAAAGCTTTATCACTCCTATCAATCACTTACCAACTCCTTGATCACCATGTTTGCCAAAGGTAAAGTCATTGATTATATACATAAATTCCTCAAAAGATAAAAGAATACCAAAAATCTCAATATTCAGCTTGCTTTTTTCTTTTTCCTGTCATGAACAGACAAAAAATGTGATGAAGATGATTATATTCTCACCTACCAGGACAAAGAAGGAGAATGGCTGATTGCAGGAGATATTCCATGGGAGTAAGAATATTTTTCCTTCCTTTTCTTGGTTCCTTACTCTAGTTTTCTTATTACAAGCAACCTTTGCGAATAATAGTAATCATGGAAGGAGTACAAGAAAAAAAAACATAAATTTATCCGGCATTTATAAACATCTGCAATCCTTTTACATTATCTTCTCATAGAAAAGAACTTTAATCAACTTAACATATTGGACCAAATTTTAAATACATACGCAAGTTAAGGTTAAAATTGAATTTATGAATAGAGTGTCTAAATTTGGATGAATTAATGTTGGTTTTGCAGAAATTTTGTTAGGAGTGTGGAGCGAAGGGAGATAGTTAGGAACTGGGGTTGAACATTGGAGTTTGATGGGATTTGCAGTCTACTTTTATAAGCAAAATTTACTAGTTTGTACCAACTTTAGTACTTTGAATATCAATTGTTCCTTCCAATAAGTACGTAGTTTGTAAAATAAAATAAAAAAAGAAAAGAAAAAACATGTAAAATGAGTGAAGTAGTCGTAGATATTTTAAAAAAAGTGGACTTCAACACTGTTAAATGTTCTCTTGTTGCTTTTGCTAGGTTAAGAAGCGAATGAAGAAGCCTATCTATGTCTACTACCAATTGGACAATTTCTACCAGAATCATCGGAGGTATATCTTTTCTACCTTCACTATAAGTTTTGTGCTCCATTATGTGCTCTATTGCATGCTGGCTGATCTTTAAAATGATGTTAAGGATATCCTCTTTTTCATTAGCAGACATCATGCAATATTTTAACTAATTCTATTAGCATTTACCATATGCTTTTTACATGAATCCATATGGTTTTTGGGTTTTATGGAAGTTTATATCTCTTAAACTGGAATAACAACCATCAGTATGAGTTTCTATTAATGTCCTCTAGATATGAAATCAAATTGTGTTGAATTATATTGTAAAACCACCAGAAAATGTTTGTGTCCTCTTAATATCAAACTCTAGAGTCTAGAATCCAGGAACCTCGGTGTGCATAATAGATTATAACTAGATTTATCTGTCAAAGTGACGATGTATCTGATCATTTGGTTTTGCATCATTTAGATATTGAAGGTGCGGCAGAGGATTCAATCTTTTCAAGCTGGAAAAGCTGAGGCTTAGCACTTCTTCAAGTGGAATGTTATTTAATGTTGCATTCCATGATCATTCATCTTAGTTGGAACTTGAATTTTTTGTTATGGAAATAGGGTTTTGTAGCTACCTTGTGTACTAGCTTCTTTAACCATGATGGTTAATTATTACGAGTTTTGTAGTGTTAATTATTACTAGTTTTGTAGCTTCTATTATTTAAACATAATATTTAAATTCTAAATTTAAATTTTAGTTTTAAAGTTAAAATTTTAATAGAAATTTTAATTTAATTAATATTTTTTTATTTATCATTAAAAGTATATAGTTTAAAGTTCAATTTTAAAAAATAAAACATAATATAATATTTATCACAAAAATAAACATTATTTAATAATTTTTTTAAAAGATATGTTCTTTAGTGGCGTTTTCAAAAAAAAGTGCCGCTAAAGGTCATGATTTTTAGCGGCGTTTGCGGGAAAAGCGCCGCTAAAGGTCATGGTCTTTAGCGGCATTTGCGGGAAAATCTGTAATGCCCCCACGCCCGAGACCGTCGCCGGAGTCGAGCTTGAGGTGTTACCGAACATAATTTATCGAATTAAGAACTTCGAATCATTTATTTCTACATTAACAGCTTTCTAGCTACCTGCGTCATAGTTACAAGAAAAATCATATCTCGAGTTAAAAAACTAGAAATCAAGATCCGTAAATTTTTCTTAAATCTAGACTCATATATCTATTTACTAATTTTTTTCTAAAATTTTTGGTTGGGCCAATTAATACAGTTTATTAGTTAAAGTTACCCCTGTTTCAGGACTTGACTGGACTGACCTCTGTTTACTACGAACCATATTTCTCTCTGTGAAAAGTTTATATGACTATGAAGTTCATTTATTCCGAAACTAGACTCAATAAGGATTCCAAGAATATAAAATACACCACCTAATTATTTTTTTACAATTTATGGTAAATTTCTAAAGTTGGAACAGGGGATCCAGAAATCGCTCTGGCCCTATTTCACTAAAATTCAAATATCTTATAACATATAATTCCTTTACTTGTTTCATTTGTTTTATATGAAACTAGACATAATAGGGTTCAATTTCATATTTAATCCATCACCAAATTAAATTTCTATGATTTTTAGTAAATTTTCTAACTCATGTCAGTGTTGCTGCAATATTCTGTTTATGGCAAATTTCATCTTTTCATAAGTTTTTATGATCTAGATAACACATTAAACTTCCATGACATCAAACATGATCTGACTTAGCATTTTCCATGTCTTATCATTATTAAGCATTTTGTCAACCAAATCATGGCCATATCACAAAATTATTTACACAAAATAGTTGTATTGCTATACATGCCATACTTAAGTTTTACAAGCCATTTACCAAAAAGAGTCCTTCGGATAGTGTGATCAAACCTTCGACCTGTCCCGATTCCTAAGCCGGCTTGTTCAAAACTACAGTGAATGAAAAGGAGGGAGTAAGCATGAATGCTTAGTAAGTCATATGAAAATAACAAGTAACATAACAATACAATTATACCACACAACCTTAGCATGGTATCACCAAAACATATATCACATTTCTAAACATCATTAATCATCTTACCACCTTATCGTTGTTGTATCTATTTTCAACCCGAAGGTTAAGTACATACCTGTCCAAAGTGTCCATTTCACAATACTTACCAATACGTCACCTGCATCTTAAGTGTTCATCCATTTCACTAGAAATTTTACCCGTTGAACACATCGGAATATAACTCGGATACATGGATAATTTGCACATAAGTGCCATATTTGTAGCCAAGCTACCATGTAACCCGCCCATAAGTGAACTCGGACTCAACTCAATGAGTTCGGATGCCTAGTTACATCTCACGAACTCGGACTCAACTCAACGAGTTCGGACATTTCACATCCATAAGTGAACTCGGACTCAACTCAACGAGTTCGGATGTTCAACCATCCTAGTGACATGTCACTTGTATCCTAATCTATTCCTAAGGTTCAAACGGGATTTTCCTCGAACACATCTCCTTGCCATCTTCCGTAAAATACCGAAACCAATACTCAGTAACACTTTATATTTAACACATAATACACTTAAGTTGCATTTTATTCGAAAATAACCACAAAGCATATATTTCATGATAAAAATTAGCATATCATATATTTAACATCAATAACTTAAAAATAACAATTATGCTACCTTATTTACACATGAACTTACCTCGGTACAAAATTTTTAACAATCGAGCCTATTCCTCGTAAATTTTGTTTTTCCCTCGATCAGGACTTGAATCTCGTTTCTCTTGATCTATAATACCAAATTAATCTTATTTATCACGTACATTCATTAAAACAGTCCTTAATACGAACTTTGGCAAAATTACCATTTTACCCCTAAACTTTTGCATAATTACACTTTTGCCCCTAGGCTCGGGAATTAAACTTCATCCCTTATTATTATGTTTTATGACATTCTGATAATTTTTCCCTTCTATGGCAATGTCAAATTCTCACTCTAACATGTATTTATGACTACTAAATATTTTTACCGATTAAGCCTTTTTACTCGTTTTTACTCAAAACCGAGTAGCACAGGTTGTCTAACAAAATTTAAAACCTCATATTCTGTCATAAAACACCAAAATAAACAAATTTCACCTATGGGTATTTTTCCAAATATGAACCATAGGTTGAATGATTGTTAACATAAGCCAAATCGAGCACCAGGATTTCAAAAACATAAAAATCATTAAAAACGGGGCTTGAAATCACTTACTATGAAGTTTGAAAGTTGAAGAAACCCCAGCTATGGAGGAGAGCAAAAATTGGCAGAATAATATGGAGAAGATGATCATTTTGGGTTATTTTTCCTATTTTTATTTCATTTAATATCCAAATGACCAAAATGCCCTTACTACTAAACTTTTCAAAAATTCCTTCCATGTCCTAATTTTGTTCATGAACTTAAAATTGGTCAAATTACCATTTAAGACCTCCTAATTAATATTTCAAAGCAATTTCATACTAAAAACTTCTAGAATGCAAGTTTTGCAACTTATTCGATTTAGTCCCTAACTTTAAATTAAACTCGTTGTGCCAAAAATTTCTTCACGAAATTTTCACACAATTATGCAATCATATCATAAACCTCAAAATAATTATAAAATAATTATTTCTATCTCGGATTTGTGGTCATGAAACCACTATTCCAATTAGGCCTTAATTCGGGATATATTAATTTTTAAAATATATTAAAAAGGTTTTCAAATTTCTTAAAAAAATAATTAAGTCCATTTTTTTCACTCAATTGGGTACTTGAACTTTTAAAATGCATAAAAAAGGCTCTCAAAATTTTTCAAAAAAGCAATTAAGCGCCTACTCTTATTAAAATTTTTAAAAAAGATTATAAAAATAAAAAATAAATTTAAGAAAAAGTATTACATTTTAATAAAAATATAAAAAATTTTATTTTTTTAAAAATTAGAACTTTTATTATAAAAATAGTAAAAAATAAAAAAAAATTATAAAATTTTATAAAAATCATAAAAAAATTAACGACCCCTATTTTTTTAATTAAAGTCATCATGCGTCACAACACAGAGTGACATGTGACAAGTGATAGAAAAAAATAAATATCAATAAAAGTTATAGAAAAATTATAAGATGCTTTTTTTGGCACGATAAATTTTATAATTTTTTTTACTAAACTTATATTTCTTTACGTTTTTATAATTTTCTTATGACTTTATAAAATTTTATAATTTTATAATTTTTTTATATTTCTATATATTTTATAATTTTTTACGATTTTTATAAAAATTTACAATTTTTTATATTTTTTATGATTTTTATATATTTTTATAATTTTTAATAAATTTTTAATATTTGAATTTTTTATTAAAATTTAATAATATTTATATCTTTTATTGATTTTAATTTTTTTCTATTTTTTAATAAAAGCAGGGCCTTAATTGTATTTTTTTGAAAAAGTTTGAGAATTTTTTTGATACATTTTGAAAATTCAAGTACCGAATTGAGTGCAAAAAAAAGTAGGGACTTAATTGTTATTTTTGAAAAGGGCTGAAGGCCCTTTTTGATATATTTTAAAAGTTCAAATACTTAATAGATGCAAAAAAAAAATCTTAATTGCTTTCTTTTTTTAAAAAAAAATTAACGATTTTTTGCACCCTTAAACTTAATATATATATTGAAAAATTAGAAAAAATAAAGTAAAAGAAATTGTAGACTTTACAACTCAGTTTTTGAAATAAAAATTGAAAATAAAATTATAAAGTCATATATATATTATATTACAAAGTTGACAATTATATATAGAAAAATCCTAGGTGGAGGAGACAATGGCAAAGTTCATTGCTCGACATGCCAACAAATAATTTCTGAGTCTCATTTTTAGTATGCTTATGTTAAAAATACGATAATTGCGAAAGGTTATTTAAATTTTCAAAGCAGTATAATTTACCTCCTATTCAAAGATGATTTATTTGTCATTTCAGTCCTTAATATTTAGTTTATATTTCACCTGAGGATTACTATATTTTCCATGGAAAGATTATTAAAGTTGCATTTAACTACTTATCATGACTAAAAAAACTATTAGATCCACCTTTTAAAAAAAAAAAAATTTCGTATTAAATCCACTTACAATTTTCAAGATTAAAACTAAGGTTTTAATTAAGTTTATCTGTCTTGGATGAATCCTACTTAGTTTATAAAATAGTAATTACTTTTCACCTTGTGCTTTAATTTTGATTAAAAAAACTAATTGAATAAAATACGAGCAGCTCACCAATTTCTCTTCTTCGATACGTCATCAATGAAAAATGTTAAAAGACTAATTAATACTACAGAAAAAGTCTGGTAAACCCCCCAAAGCCAACTCTTGTTTTTCCTCTGCATTTCTTTCCCTTTTATTTGAAGAATGAAATTTAGAGTAGCCAAAATTGACAATTACATCTCCACCCCACCAATACCATGCAATTGAAACCTCTCAACACCTTCACCGTTACGCTCATGTTGTTCTTCACTTTCTTGATCCTCTTCTTTTCTGGTTTCCTTGAATTCCCTTCTGTTTCCTCCTCTATCCAACAACCCTTTACCACTCCATCTCTCACCCTTTCTTCCAACCCTAACCCTTTTACTGATCTGCTCTCTGCTTTCAAGACATGGGATTCTCAAATGGGTTGTTCCCAGTTCAAGCTAAAACACCACGATTTGATCCGTTTGCTTTCTAACAGCTCTGGGTCTTTGCAGGAACCTGTTTCTCATTCTTCCTGCAATCTGTTGAAAATGGAGCATGTTAGTGTTTTGGTAAAAGGATGGACTTGGATTCCTGATAATTTAGATAATCTGTATTCTTGTCAATGTGGGATGAGTTGCTTATGGACTAAATCTCCCGTTCTTGCTGATAAACCGGATGCCCTTTTGTTTGAGACCGCTACCCCTCCACTTCAGGTATGTTTTTTTTCCTTGTTGGATTAGCTGCAATTATGGAATATAGGAAAATTTGATTTATTTGCTTGATTAAAGTCGTAATCGTGGAGTTGAAAGTGCTATTTGGTGAAGATTCTATTCATTTCTGAACTTTATACGTGTGATCTACTTGTCTCGTGGATTTAACACTGAGATAATTTTTTGAATTGATACTGTAAGGAGATCAATAATGTGTCATTCATCACAATGTCAGTGAAGTATAGTTTTCTAGTAATTTAGCTGCAGCCTGTTATGGACAAGATGTTTGGTTCGGGAACATGAGGAATTGTATTTTGTTAGTAAGAGCGACTTTACTAACCAATTTGATTAGTAGATTGTAATGATTTAGAATTTAGGAGATTTTAATTTTTTGTTCTGTCAGGGATCCCTACTCCAGTTTAACCATTTCTTAACATTAGCAATGGATAAACTTTGGTTGTTGATTTAGTTGCAGATACGGTTATAGTGTCATGATTGCGGGTGTCATGGATGTTACCTAGCTTGTCATGGTTGTCAAGTCACGAATGTGATTTCTTTTTTCTAAAAATTCCATACATGTATATTGTAATATCTTGTACACGTAATGCTTATGTTAATTTGATTCTTTAGTTAACTTGCAATATTAATCGCAAACAAAATAATATATAAAATCAGGTTAATAGAAGTTCTTCATCTGAAATGTACTTAAAAGGCCTGAATAAAAATTTGAAAGTCCAAACCATTTGTCCTTGTCTATTGTTTATCCTAGGTAATGGCTTACAATTTTAGCACACTCCGAGCATGGTTTTGTGTCATCACCAACTGTTGGGATGGAAACCAGAAGTTGTGAGCTGTGCACCTACCCATCTCCGACTAAGAACTCAAATTCCAGCATCTCTCTTTTTATTAGAATTTTTTAGGTCAAACAGAGAATCAACCTAAAACTTCAACGTTGGAAAAAGATTAAATAAATTCTGCTTGGAGATAGTCTACTTTAGGAAGAGGATGGAAGTGATGAGCTGCTGAAAGTGGAAGTACAAGACACAAGAAGCAGAAAAAAAAGAAAGAAAGAATTAGATATGTCCTTTTCCTTGCAAGAAGTTATATTTCAAACAAAAAGTCTATCTTTTAATCTTTTAAAAGTTATTAAAAGTTTTTAGAAAGCTATTAAAATTGAGTTGTCGAGTGTTTATTACCCAAACCTTTTTTTTATCGATTTTTTAAAATGCCTGTTGTTGCTAATTGCGCCTTTATGTCACTTGTGGTTGTTGTTGTGGTCAATTCGTAACGTGTATTGGCCATTATGATTGTGATTCAATGCAATTGTAACAGCTGAAATGCTGTTTGGCATCTTGAAAACCTATTAGTATGTACATGAGGATTGTTATTCCTAGTTTCTTATAACATAGTATATTACTCTCAGTTATACATTATGTTAATCACTTTTATTCCATTATAATTTTTTTTCCAAATAATTCTTTCTACACTATACCTTTTACTTAGGGGAGACATAACGTATCATTTAAACAAGTACATTATGCAATTTAATGACTACTTCCAATGGACTTTGAAGGGGCCATGTTGCATTTTGGCTGTTACATGCGCAAGATATCAAATCACAATTTTTTTAATGGCTGATACCCATTATAGTTGGTTGCAACTACAATGGCCTAACAAAGCAACGTAGGCCATTTTTTTTTCAAAAAAAAAAAATAGAATCAATAAAATAAACATTTTGGATGATGAATTGGCATCAATTAAGTTTTAATAATTTTCTGCTGGCCTTTAATAGGCTTTGGAAGATTTTTTTTTTCTTGGTTTGAGATATATCTTGTTGCAAGGGTAAAGACGAATCTAGCTTTTGTTCTTTTTGTTTCTTCAGTTTTTTGCTCTACTTCCGAAGTCCTTTTTCATTCTTGTAATCCCATATTGGTCTTCAAAGGACTGCAGCTCTTATCTCTCTCCCCAACGCAGATTCCACCTCCAAGCAAAAATGTTTTCGTGAAAAGTTTAAGTTCTTAGTTATATATAGTTCTAATGTCTTGAAGGGAACTTATGAAGAATACCAAAGAGGGATGCTTGGATCTCGATTCTTTTTAAGGTGACTGAAAGTAACAAAAGTGTTGGTTTGGAGTAGGTGGGTGCACAAAGGAAAGCTCTCTGCTTTGAGTTCCACCTTTTGTTGGTTTAAAGCTTAAACTTGAAGATAATTTATCATGCCTTGAGTGGGCTGAAATTGTAAGTAAACTTGTAATCCAGGACCTGGGCTGAAATGGGGACAAGGAGTCAAGACAAGTGGGTTGGACTTTCATGCCTAGTAAATGTTGTTTTGAATCAAGTTTGTTTTGATTGGAGTGGATTTTTCATGGATATTAAATTAAAATTTTTTATCTCTCTCTCTCTACACATACACACACATACATACTATGTATATGGTATCTATACAATTTGTAATTTTGTAAGTTAATAAAAGAACCCAATTAACATTTTGAAAAAAAAAATGCCTTTGATAACCTAGAAGCATTATGCAACATCCGCAACCACAATTGCAATTTAGAGCTATGAGGCATGTTGCATGATTAGAAGAAACGGCATGTTGGAAATTGATGTTTTGTTACTTAAAAAGCTTATTTGAGTTGTTGAGAAGTAGGGTTGGAAGATTCTATGAATGTAAGTCAGATTGGTTGTTAAGGTTTTCCGACTATGGCTTGAGTAACTTGGAAAAGGGTAGAAGAAAAAATGTTACAAATTTTTTTGGATGGGGTTATATCAAAATATTGTAAAAGAGTAGAAGATGGGCTCAGTTTTCCCTTCCCGAGGAGTAGGGTTCTGAAGAGTGAATTTTTGTGCATTTCTACTTGTTTGAGTTCCTTTAAAATGTGAATAAAAAAAAAACCAAGTGTTTTTCTTTCATGTCCATTTGTTGCCTCAGGGTTCATTAATTTATGCAGTCATGGATGTTTTATAGAAATTCTTTCATAATATAGGAGACCACTTTATCAACTTTGTCCATTGGATTTTGCTTGCTAGGAGGGCATTTTGGGTCAGGAATTATATGCATGCTTGTGTCTGTATATGAATCCTGTGTCTTTTATTGGTAAACACATTTGTGTCTTCCATCTGAGTCATGGAAACTTGTCTTAGAAACCTCACTATTATAGTAATCAAGCAAGTTTCTTTGGTTATGTCTCATGCATAATCTTCTTATTGAGCTTTATGTGTTTTGGGATCCATTTTAGGGGATCATCTAAATAGAATCTTGTATTCTATAACTTAATCTTTTATGATGCATTAACTTTGTCGTAATATAGTTTGTTCCTTCAAGGATCTGATAGGTCCTTGAGATATTTGTAATCAGAAAATGTGTCTAGGAGAAGCGTATTATTTACATACTTTGACTAGTAAGCCGCATAACCATTTTAGTTTATTTCCCCTTTTAGATACAAAAATAATTGGTCACTACAAAATCTTGTCCAAAGAACTTTCTTGGTATCTTGTTAAAAATATTTATCAGAAGCATTCCTTTTGAGTAAGAAGGGAAAGAAATCCAAAAAATGTAGAAGTATGCAATACATCACAGTTTCAAAGTCCTGCCTATTGAAGTTCGTTCTGCTCCTACTGAAGGCAGAACTAGTGTCTCAGGTTTATCATCTTGAATATTGTAACAAGTCCAAAGTCCAGAGACACCTTTCATTAAATATAGGAAGTCCAGTAGTTATATCTGTCTGCAAGCATTTCTCATGTCATATAGGAATTTTGTGACACTTGGGCTAAGTGTGACGATAGCTATTAAAGCAGCAGATTACCAGTTATGTCCACTGAGAAGGCTAGCAGTCTTACTGCAGTTTTTCAAGAGATTATCCGCCTGTCTTGCATATTCACATAGATCTTACAAAATACCAGTAAAAACGACTTTGTATGGATGTTCTGGTTTCCTGTTGCTTATTAAGATAATCTATACATCCAATCTTTGGTTATCATTTTCTGGGATCAATTGGAATGATCTTTTCTTTTCTTTCTGGTTAGAGGCACAGTGGAGATCCACTTCGTGTGTACATGGACCTTGAGGCTGGCAGAAGGCGTTCAGGTCGAGAGGATCTATTCATCAGTTACCATGCAAAAGATGATGTTCAGTCAACCTATGCTGGTGCTCTCTTTCATAATGGTCGAAATTATCACATATCTTCATATAAGAACAATGTGAGTAGTTGGTTTATATTCTTTGTTCATGAGTTCTCAATATTCCCCTTCGATAATTACCTGGTTGTAATACATTTGGGTTTCCTTTTTTTCTTTGGTAAATCTATTTCTAGGAGACACTTGTTTATTGGTCTTCATCACGCTGCCTTTCTCAAAGAAATCAGCTTGCTAAGAGTTTCCTCAGGTTGCTGCCGCACCACTCCTTTGGCAAATGTCTGAACAATGTTGGTGGTTTAGACATGGCCCTTTCCTTCTACCCTGAGTGTACCAATGATGCTAATACCCCGAAGTGGTGGGACCATTTACATTGTGCCATGTCTCAGTACAAATTTGTCCTTGCAATTGAAAATACAGTTACGGAGAGCTACGTGACCGAGAAGCTATTTTATGCTTTGGACTCTGGTGCGGTTCCTATTTATTTTGGAGCTCCCAATGTGCTGGACTTTGTCCCTCCTCATTCAATTATAGATGGAACTAAGTTTAGGTCCATGGAGGAATTGGCTTCTTACGTGAAAGCCCTTGCTAATGATCCTGTAGCTTATGCTGAGTACCATGCCTGGAGAAGATGTGGTGTATTAGGTAACTATGCTAAGGCCCGTGCAACAAGCCTTGACACATTACCATGCCGATTGTGTGAGGCAGTTAGTAAGAAAGGTGGGAGAAATGCAAGAACGGAATGAATTGTTTATTGTTTTATGCTTCAGGTTGGTCTCCTGGTATTTTGCAAACCATATATAGTGAATCATCAAATTTATGTTTGATCTAATTGAATTTTATGCAAAATGACCAATGGGATCTGTTGTAGGTTTGTACTTGGCTCTTTTGCATTCATATTTACAAGATGGAGATATGGTAATTTAGATCCATGCTCTTTACTGAAATTATTTCTCTTTGATTGCAATAAAGAGAAAGATACACCTTGTTCTGTAAATGAAATTAATGATTGAACTATAGTTATTAAATTACCCAGCATTATACAAACAGACTATAGGCCATTTGGCTATAAATGAAAAAAGTTAATCACCAGCTTGATTTATTGAGGCTCACTTTACTTGGCTACTTGGAAGTGTGTTGTATGCCTTTGTTAACATCATCTTCATCATTATCTTCCCTGTGGAACTTCCATACAGAGGCCATTATTCCACTGCAAGTTGAAGGCTTAGACTTTTGGAGCTTGGATTTTTGCTTTTGTTTAGGCTTGTTGTTGCTGTTGTGGATCTTCACACTTTTGAGTTCTTGAGGTCTGTTTTCAAGGTATTCCTTTAACTGCTCTTCGTTCATTCCATCTACTGCATCTGTCTGTCAGTTTTCCCAAAACCAATAAGCATAATTTTATTTTCCAGAATTAAGAGAGTGAATTTTGTGTAAACAATAAGTGTAAGTAATAGATACCCATTTGTTAAGATCATGTATGTGTTTAAGCACAACCTGCTCTTCATTTTCTACCATTTGTAACTTGTCTTGCAATGACACTGCATTTGGCTTTGAACTTGATGCCATCTTCTTGCTCTTCTTTCCTACCAGTGTTGATGATGATGGTCTCCCACTTGACATTTTCCTTTTATCCTTACGATTTGAGGAATTATGTCACTCAATCAATCCACCCTTTTATAATAATGATTGAGATGAACCAAATTATTTGGAAAAAGTAAAAAACATAATTAAGACTAGAAACTGAAGTCAATATAACGGTTTAATCAGATGCGGGTCATAAGTTGTAGTTGTAACGTAACATTATAGAATATGAACATTAGAAGAGAAGCCCCCCAACTCCTGGAAGCTGTTACATACCCGTTCACCTTTAGCATGTGACCTCAACCAAACCAAATCCCAAGCTTTGACATACATACATATCATTTTGATTCACATGTTGAATGTTATATCTATTTAGAGTTTTTAAATAACGTGTATGCGAAGTTAGTTTTTTTTGTCAGAATTTAATTATTATATTTTACAAAAATCGCAAAATTAGTTCAATTATTGGTAAATAAGTGAACATTAACTGCTGAGTTCTGTTAATTTGTTTAATGTAAATTGTTGAACTTTTAATTTTTATTTATTCATTATAAATAACTTGTTGAATTGTTGATTTCAAAGTTAGTGATTTAACCATAAGGTTTAACACTGCTATTCGATTAGAGTAACTTTTATGTTTTCATAAAGTACAAAATATTAAATTCTGATAAATTAAAAATTGAGGGATTAAATTCTTATCTTTCATGGGGGAGATAGGATTTGTTAGGATCAATATTCACCAAGAGGAAGATGAATTGGTGTTTTAAAAAATTTAAGCAAAGGCAAATAATGGAGACTCGAGAGTTTATAGTGGTTCGACCGCAATGACCTACCTATGCTACCATAACTTATTACAGCTAAGGATATCTCAAATTTACTAGATTTGAACCTTTTAAGGACAATGTTTAACCTAGACCTGTCCAAAGGCCAAGTAGTCCACTTGGCCCAATAGGCTCGACCCGATTAGGGTTGGGCTTGGATAAGGATTTTCGCACCTCAGGTCGAGTTGATTCGGTCTAAATTTAATTTAAATAAAAATATTTTTAATTTAAAATTAATTATAAGAGTATATAAAATATCAATTAAAAATTATAATTTTTAATATTTTATTATTTTTTGAATAGTGAAATGGGCTTTTTAGGTGGGTTAGGTTAGCCTAAAAATGGGCCTAGGCTTGAAATCTTTTTGGAACTGAGCCTCGGCCTGGCCCATTGGCACATCTAGTTTAACCTTGAGAATCTTAATCTTTTCAGTAATCAAGATTGACTCACTTCCCTTGAAGGTTTTCTACCCAAAACCTTAAGTAAATTCTCACAAAAATGAGAAATAAAGTTTGGAAGGATTGTCACTTCTAGCAGGTTAATATGTAACAATTAAGCACTCTCATATAACAATGCAACACTCGAAAGAATGAATCAAAATTAACCCCATAAATGTGTACAAGAAAAAATGAGAACAATAATGAAAAGGATTGGATTTTTGCTCTTAAATCTTTGTAAGCTTGTTTATTAACTTGTTTAGAGTGTTCTTATGTTCCATTTATACCCTATCATGGATTAATAGTCTTTTGAAGCTGTTAGAAATAAATTGGAGCTGTTAGAGTCTGCTTTTGCAAGTCTTTAGGGACTGACACCTAAGCCATAGGGGTCTAGTTGCTTTGGTTTGAGGCCATGAGTACTGCACTTCAGCTTGGAGGGGTGCAGTACCTCTTCATTTTTGGTGCGTTACCACTTTCTGGGGTTGTGATCCCTAGGAAATGGAGTGCCTTAATAAAATACATGGGGTACGATACCTCTATGCAAATTGATTCCGACTCTTAGATATCGCTTCCTTTTCCAAAAGGGTCTGATACTCATGAGTCACTTTGCCAATTAACTCTTTGGTACCACACCTTTTTGGTCAGGGTATTGCACTTGACCTAGTCGAACTTAAAAATTGTGCTTTTCATTTTAAAAATTAACTTGAAAATAATTTTTCAAAAAACTATTTTACCAAATTTGATTTAAAGACAATTTGTTATATCAAAATATTAGAAAATCAAACTTTAATAATCTCCTCTTTTTTATATGACAAAACTTAAAAAATTGACTTTAAGAACTTCCCCTAATTCAATTTTTATTTTTCAAGTTGTGACTTCTTTTTAATAAAAACTTTTCACTACAAAGTTATCAATTTTTAATTTGAATAATTTTCTTTTTGAAAGTATTAAAAGAACAATTATTTATATTTGGACAATTTGAAAGATTCGAAAATTAAGTTTACCCAACATATTTTTATTTGAAAATAATTTGGCAAAATTTTCTATATTTTATCTCTCCCTTTTTGGTATATAAAAAGAACATTAAAAAATCAAAGGAGAGCTAAAAAAAGTTATATAAGCATTGAACAAAATATTTGACCATGACATATATGGAGGAAATGAAAATAACAGTTAAGGCATGGAAAGTAAGAAATCCAAAATTAAGTCATATGCTACAACTATAAAATAACATTCTAGTTAAAGGTGAGTAAAATTCGATTCAATCCGAAAAAATTAAAAACACGTTCGAATCGAATTAATCGAATCAACTCGATTTTTTTTTTGAATTTTGAGATCGAATTGAATTGAATTTTTGAATTCAAATAAGTTGGATAATTCGAATAAACCAAATACTAACCCTTTTACTTCCCTTCTCCAAACCTCCCCCTCAAGCCCTTTTACTTTCATTTAAAAAATTGTACTTCCCCACAAACCTCAAAACTTTTTTTTTTACCTTCCCCCAAACCCCCCAAACTTTTTTTCTTTTACTTTCCCTTCAAAAATTTTACTTCCCCCAAATCCTGTAAAACTTTTGCTTCCTCCCAAACCCCAATTTTTTTTTTCAAATTTATGTCTACTATTTATATTATTAAATTAAATTTCACATTTTGTACTATTTATATTATTGAATTGTTTAATCATGTTGAATCTTTATCATTTTCTGTTAAAATTGAATTATTGATGATGTTATAAAATATTCGTGTTAAAATTTTCTGTTGGTATCAATTTCACATTTATCTTTAAAATAACTTTTATTAAAAAAATCACATTTTGTACATTTATATATATATTATTTTCAAAATACATGGTGACAAGAATCAGAAGATAATTGAAACAATTCAGCAAGAAAAGAAGCTAACTCGTATATAAAAGATTAATAAATAAATTATGAGGGGATGAAAGTTAATAACAAATTTGATTATGATGGGCAAATTTGATTATGGTGGGTGGCAGTGGCTACAAGGGCCCAAAATCATTTTTTTTAATTTAACTTGAACAAATATATTCGATACGAATTCCATCTCACTTGACTTGATTCCAGAAAAATTCAAATCGAGTTAGGATGATAAAATAGGATTCGTCATGATAAAATAGGATTCATCTCGATTAACTCAAAATTTTTTTATTTGATTCGAGTCAATTTTATCGAACGCTCACCCCTAATACTAATGATAAAACAACCAAAATAGAACATCAAGTATGTCAAGCAAAGAACTAAAAACATCCATAACAAGAGAGTGATAGAAAGTAAAAAAGCATGCATAAGTTCAAACAACCTAATCACCTATAAGAGGAGGAGGGAAATAAGACAGAGCTACCGTGTTCTCTTCAAGAGCATACATCTAACCTTCAAAAAACTCAACAAAAGAATCAAATCAAGCATCAAAAGTAGCATGAATTTCATTGGAGGTGACCCAAAAAGACTTGAAAACCACGGATGTGCGAGAAGTAGGGACGGCATTGCGAGTGACCTTGTCATCCTCTTTCGATTGCTGAACTTGATAGGTAGGATCAATATAGACATTGATACCTAGCTTATGAAAAAGGATGGATAGGAGAGTATTATACTTAAGGGAAAAGATGGTTGAAGAAGGGCTGTTGATAACCCCTATCATATGAAGAAAGATGATCGATGTTAAGTTCAACTTATGTTTGGTTTGGATGCAATGGATGATCCAATAATTCATAAGACGAATTGTGGCATGTTTATGGGTCGGGTCAATTTTCTAAGAGTTGATTAATTGAAGAAAATGATCATGAAGCTTTAGGGAACCAACATTATCTCCATAAGGCTGAATGAACGGAGGGAACTCACCATTGATCTTGTGATCATCAGCATTAGGAGTATCTAAATGGGTGGAAATTGTGTTAATATCTATCTTTATTTCGATACCCATAAGATAAGACGTAATAGATAGGACCCCACAACTGGTGGAATCATGAACTAGTTTGGCATTAGAGTAGAAATAAAAGACACGATTGTCATGACAAAGGTCATTATACAACAAGACTTTTGTCCATTTAACTCGTCAAGAGTGTTAAGATAACGAAAATTAAGTTCATTTTTCAAAAAAATATAGTTAATCAGATGGAATGTAAAGACTTTCCGAATGGAGAAATATTGGTTATAATGAGTGACCGCGCACGTCGGTGTTCATACGCCGAGCAAAGAATTAGCACAAAATATTAAGAAATGAAAAGCTACTTTTGCTACAAGTGTGAAATGTCAGTTGTAATATTTATGTGTTACAACGAAACACGAAGTATTTTGAGGATTGAACCTAAGACAGATCATATGATATGGTGAATGAACAATGATTAAGCATGCAATTATGAATTCTAGCTAGATAATGACTAAGTGGTATATTACGACAATCCATAAAATAAAATTGATTAAGCTAAATTGTACCTAATAGGACTAAATTGCATAAAAACCAAAATCACAAAAGTATTAATTCGATGAAATAAAGTGTTCAATTGATATCCATGTTGCTAATTAACTCTTAGATTAGGGATTCAAATTTCTTAAACTTCTATTTAGTCCAATTTTACCTCTCGACAGCTACACGCCTATGTGCCGGCCCGTGTCGATTTCGCAACCTGCTTCCTAGATACGCGAAAAAATCCAATTTTTAGGCTTTTTAAGCATTCTAAAGTCTATAAATACCGATTAGAAGAAGAACTAAGGGGGTAACCAAAGAAGATTGGAGAAAACACTTGAAGAATGCCATCGGAATCAACTCAGAAACGGATCTCCCTCAAGATCGAAGATCTCTATTTAATCTTTTTTGAAGTTTTATTGAGTTTCTTTATGTCTTGTGGTTATCCTAACTTTGATATGTTTATATTCAAGATTATGAATTAAATTCCGTAGATACCTAGGGAGGATGAAACCTATGATAAATCTTATTATTTAATTTTTATTTTTACATGATGAATACTTGATTCTTGTTCTCAATTATTTATGCTTATTTTGTGTTTTAATATTTTTGGGATATTAATTCATGTTTAATGTGCTTATTTCAGTGGAGCAAAAGTCCTTATTTAAGAGTAGATCTAGCATAATTGAGTGGAGTTGCATGAAATCCTAGAAATAGGACGACATAAATCTACCGGTTTAGAGTCAAATCTAATAAGGAAAATCATAGATCGAATTAATGCGACGATAGGGATTTTAATTTGAAAGAGATTTCAATTAATCAACCTCGAGTTAGTTGTTCTTACTCTCAAAAGAGATATTAACATAATTTAGGGATTTATACGGATCAAGACACAAGTGAATAAATCGTTTAATCCAGATTTAGAATAATAGGTGAAGTCTAGGTGGATTCTTTCTTGGGTATTGTCTTTCTCATTGGTTATCTTCGATTATTTTCGTATTTCATTCTTTGTTGCATTCTTAGTTAGATTAGTTTTGTAATTTTAGATTAAAAATAATCACTCCAATTTTTTGGCTAAATAATAGAAAAATTGTAATTACTAGTACTTTTAGTCCTCGTGGATACAATATTCCCTACTCACTATGATTATACTATTGTTCGATAGGTGTGCTTGCCTATACTATTGTTCGATAGGTGTGCTTGCCTTAGTCGTATTTATAGTTAGTTTAGTGATCATCAAGTTTTTGGCACTGTTGCCGGGACAAAAATATTAGGAACACTTGATTTTTATTAATTTAGCAATTTACTTTTATTGCATTTTATTTTTGTTTTTAGTTTAATTTTTACATTCTAATTTTTCTTTTATTTGCTTCTGGAAGTTTCCTTTAGTTTATGACTAGAAGAAACCTGTCGGGACCATTATTATTTGACAGTGAGATTGAAAGTACAGCTCGCAAAAATCATAGAGAAGTAAGGCAGAGTCGACAGCGTATAGTAGACGAGCAAGAGGAAGTTATTATTATTACTGAGGAGATAAGTGATAATCAGAATAATCAGCTACCTCCTACAGTTGTTGCAAATCCAGATCCTATTCCTCGTACTAAGTACGATTATGCCAAACCCACTCTAACTGGGGCTGAATCGAGTATTGTGAGACCCATTATTGCTGCAAATAATTTTAAACTGAAGCTGAACACTATTCAAATGGTACAACAATTTGTTCAGTTCGATGGTTTGTAAGACGAAGATCCAAATACTCATTTGGCTAATTTTCTATAAGTATGTGATACTTTAAAGATAAATGGCATTTCTAACGACGCCATTCGCCTATGGTTATTTCCCTTCTCGCTGAAGAACAAAGCTAAACAATGGTTGAATTCTTTACAACAAGGTTCTATCACTACATGTGATCAAATGACTGAGAAATTCTTACTGAAATACTTCCCACCGGTTAAGAAAGCCAAGTTAAGGAATGATATCTCTTCCTTCGTTTAGATCGACTTAGAGACCCTATATGATGCATGGAAGAGGTATAAGGACTTATTGAGACGGTGCTATCACCATGGGTTACCTCTATGGCTACAGGTTCAAACCTTCTACAACAGTTTGAATCCCTCAACTAGGCAGTTGATCGATGCAGCAGCCGTTGGTACTCTAAATGATAAAACACCCGAGGCAGGTTATGATTTTATAAAGGAGATGACACTGAATAATTATCAGTGGCCAGTCATGAGAACAAAGCCGATAAAAGTAGTTGGTGTTCTTAACTTAGATGCAGTCACCATGTTATCGAATCAGGTAGAACTTTTACGTAAGAAAATTGGTCGTTTATATGTTTCTATGCAGGTACATCCTGTGATTCAGTGCGATATGAATGGAAGAGGAACGAACAATCCAGAATGTCTACCCTACAATCTTGGCACAAGAAGGAACAAATAAATTATATGGGTAATAATCCTAGGCCTCAAAATAACCCTTATAGTAATACCTATAATGTAGGTTGGAAGAACAATCTCAATTTCTCTTGGGGTGGTCAAGGAAATCAAAGAGCACAACCCTTTCCAAGCTTCCAACAACAACCTTACCACTAATAGAAGAAGCCGAACCTTGAGGAGATGTTAATGAAGTTAATCTCGATGTCAGAAATCTATTTTCAAAATATTGAAGTAGCGCTTAAAAATCACCAAGCATCGATTGAAGGGCTCGAGAACCAAATAGGTCAGCTTGCTAAGCTAATTTCAAAAAGACCACAAGGTAGCTTGCCTAGCAATACCAAAACTAACCCAAGAGAGTAGCTTCATACAATTACTATTCGAGATGAAGAAGGGTTAGTTGAATCTGAATCAGAACCGAGGCAAGAAAGTGTGGTAAGTAACGGTAAGGTTGAGGTAAGCCAGTATGAGAAAAAACTAGTTGGTAAAGAATATAAACCTCAAGTGCCATATCCTAATGCGACAAAGAGAGACCATATGAATGAACAATTTGGTAAATTTCTTAAACTTTTGAAAAAATTATATATTAAGTTATAGTTTATTGAAGCTCTTTCATAGATGCCCAATTTCGTTAAATTTTTAAAGGAGCTTTTGGCGAACAAAAGGAAGTTAGATGACTCGTCGACTGTGGAGCTAAATGCAGTTTGCTTAGCCATATTACAAAATAAACTACCCAAAAAATTGAAAGATCTAGGGAGTTCTACTGTTCCTTGTTTATTGGTAGTTTGAATGTTAATAATGCTTTGGCATATTTAGGGGATAGTATTAATGTCATGCTTTATAAAATTTTTAAGCAATTAGGTCTTGGGAAATCCAAAAAAATTAGGATTAGTATTCAATTAGCAGATAGAACCATTAGATTTCATAGAGGTATTATTGAAGACGTACTTGTAAAAATTGATAAATTCATATTCTCAGTTGATTTTGTTGTTTTAGACATGGATGAGGATAGTGATGTACCTCTGATTCTAGGTTGGCCCTTTTTAGCAACTTCTAGAACTATTATTGATGTTGGTATAGGTGAATTAATACTTTGTGTCGGTGATGAAACGACTATTCTCCAAGCTCGTGATTCTATTAAGACATCTAGTGATCGAGATGATTATACAAGTTTTTTTAATATGAGTAACCTTATGGCTCAACCTTCTTTGCAGGAAATCGTTCAAAAAAACGTAATGGAGCCACATTCTAGTCCATGTGACAGAAACAAAATGACTTATGAAGAACTAATGTTACAGATCGATGAACTAGACGAATGACGGACACATGTTTGAAACCGAGAATACATAATGCAAAGCCAAAGTGACACCATGATGAGCATGTGGTTGGAAAAAACCAATTTAAGCCACTTAAGAGCTGGATGCAAACAGATCAAAAACTTTTACAGTACTGAACGTCTTTCCATACGGTACAGTTGAGGTAACTAAGTCTGAACTTGACACATTTAAGGTATATAGTACTCGACTTAAACCTTATTTTGATCATAAAATTGATAATGAGAAAGAGGAGCTTTAGCTCCATGTACCACCGTGTTCGTGAGAATACGAGGTAAGTCGAGCTTAGACTTTAAATAAGCACTTTTTGGGAGGCAACCCGTGTGTTAACACTGCTTTCTTAATTTTATTTCATGATATTTTTAATACTAATTAAGTTTCAAAATAAAAATAAATGTTTTTTACCTATACGGTCTGGACACACGACCGTGTCCCAAGCCGTGTGCACTATAAGGGGTTCGACAGTGAGTTACACAGCCTGACAACATGGCTGTGTGACCCACACGGCTTGGACACAGGCGTGTCCTTGGCTGTACATATCTTGGGACTTAATTTTTCCAAAATTTGACTATTACACAACCTGAAGTGGCCCACACGACCATACAACATAGGCTGTGTGGGACATACGGGCGTGTCCTAGGCCGTGTGAAACCTGAAGCTATTTCTTTCAACTTTAAAACAAGTCAAAGAGTTACACGGCAATGTACATGGCCGTGTACGAGACACGATCGCTCCACACGAGTATGTAAGATCTCACATGAGTGTGAGAGAAGTGAAGGAGATTGTACACGACTGTGTGACATGGCCGTGTGAAGACTGGGTTAAATTTAATTACTCGCAGGCTGAGACGAACCACACGAGCGTGTGACCCAACACAGGTCCTTACATGACTGTGTCACCCATTTAACCCCCAAACCCTAAATTTTTATTTTACTTTCATCTTCTCCAAACCCCTTAACCCTAGCCGCCGTCGACCAATTCTCTTCCACCTCTCCGGCCACCGTCGTTCCCCCATTGCTCACGCCTCTCCTCTTTCCCACCACCATCATGCCCTCTCCCTTTTTTGTCCTTTCCTTCTCCCTTCCTCACCTTGTCGAGCACCCACGCCCGCTGCCCCCACTCTTCCCCTCACATCGCCGAACCCTCCTGCCTCTCCTTCACCCTTGTCGCACAGTCCACACCCACCGACCACACCCTCATTGTCTCCCTTGGATCCCTCTTTCTCGGCCTTTCACCAAGCCGCAACCCTATCACCACCTCTCTTCTGCCCCCACGCCGCAACCTCCACCTTCCCCCAGCCTCATCGCACACCACCATGGCCGTGCTGACCATCGACGCACAACTCTAGCCATCGTCCGTCACTCCATTGATTTTTACCCTCTTTATAATTATTATTATTATTTGTTTTATTTCTTATTCTATTATTTTATTATTTTCCTCTTCTTTACTAATTATTTATTTATTATCTTTTACTATTATTGTTATTCTTAGTCATTTTATTCTTCTTTTCTAGTTCTACTTGTTAACTACTCTTCTTTTAATTTTTATTAAATCGTTAATTACTTATTCTTTATGTTATTGTTTTAGATTATTATGATAGTTATTGTTCTTCCCTGGTTTATTATATTGAATTATTCGCTCACGTATTCTCTTAATATTATTATTGTTCTTAGTATTCGAATTTGGTATTTATGCTTTATATTCTTCTCATTATTATGTGATCTTATTTTTCTTATGTAACACCCCAAACCCAGCCTAGATGTTATGGCCGAATCTGGCGATGTCACATGGAAGGGTTTTTGAAAACGGAGCTAACTCGATAAAACTTTAAGCTTATAAGCCCTTAATTGCTTTCATTTATTTCAAAACATATATTCAATTAGTTGGTTTGCTTAATACGTACCATTTTAGCGAAAGCTTAGAAAAATCGTCATGTATAAGGAAAACAGTTTGTATTTTTAGAAAATCATGTTTTAGGTAAAACCATCATAGTAATAATAAGTTAAATCCAAAAACCCAAAACCAAAACCAAATAGTTTAAAAGAGTCCACAGAGAGAGTCCAAGAAAATACAACCTCTCAAATCTCAAAACTTAATTAAGGCCATAAAACAAAATAAACAGTAATAACGAGTGGTCATCGTCGAGTTCTCTGCTACACCGATCCGCCTAACTCTGTGGATTACCTATACAGAACAAACAAAAAAGGGGTGAGTTTACGTAAACTTAGTGTGTAACCCAGCAAAACTAGACATGCAAACATACAAATTATCATACATCAGACAAATATAAATTAGGGCGCACGCCCATTTTAGATATAGATACAAATACAATGTGTAAATTAGAATCAGTAATAAGAAATCAGAATCCTAACCTTATCCTTTACACATTATCTGCGACCATCCCTACACACCATGTGGGGTTTAAAACACCCACCCAGCCCTACACACCATATTTGTAACACCCCTAACCTGTATCCGTCATCGGAATAGGGTTACAAGGTATTACTGATCAATAAATAACATGTAGCATTCATTCTTATACATCATTCAATACAACCATATTGTCCCTTATTTAGACCTACGAGGCCTTTAACATGCTTTAGAAGTGGTTTAGGACAAAACCGATAACATACAAAAATTTCAGAAAACTTAAAAATTTTTCTTCTAACAGAGGTTGCACACCCGTGTGAATAGGCTGTGTGCCTCACACGGCTAGTAGACATGTAACACCCCTAACCCATATCCGACGCTTGAATAGGGTTACAAGGTATTACCGGGCAATTCATCTCAATCATATACATTTATACATTCATTATCAAAATCCATTCACAATGTCCCTAATAAAGCTCTACGAGACCTTAAAACATGCTTAAGGGTGGTTCAGGACTAAATCGATCACATATAAAAATTTCTGAACACTTAGAAAAATTTTACATTCATAGGTCACACGCCCGTGTAAGCAGGCCGTGTGCCTAATGCGGCTACTAGACATGCCCGTGTCCTAGACCATGTCAAAATAGAACATACATACTGACTTGCACCACATGGCAGGAGACAAGCCCGTGTGCATTGGTTGTGGAAAAAAGGGTTACTAGCTTGGGTCACATGGCCAACCACACGCCCCTGTGTCTAGCCCGTGTACCCTTCGAAATGGCCACACACGCCCATATGCCAAGGCTGTGTGCCTCACACAGCCAACCATACACCCGTGTGTCTAGCCCGTGTACCCTTCGAAATGGCCACACACGCCCATATGCCAAGGCTGTGTACCTCACACGGTTACCAGACACGCCCATGTGTCTATGCCGTGCTTGAAATTGACTTAAATACATAGGGCTATCCCAAGGGACACACGGCCGTGTAACATGACCATGTGTCGTACACGACTGTGACACACGCCTGTGTCTCTGTCCGTGTGGACAAAAATAGGCTATTTGTAAAGCCAATTTGGCACCCTACTCTCAAGTACACAAAGTAACCAAAATAGCACCATTTCAATACTTCTTTAAGTAATAAAAAACATGGCAATTCATACTCATATCATGCCATCTATCATCAACCAATTCAACTACTTAATTCCACATACAAAACATACCAAATTCACATCTATTTCATATCACAAACCACACCATACTATCATCTCAAAATCAAACCTCAAAGTTTCATACTTTAAGCATCAATACAACAAATTACAACTATCCAAAATAGCCATACCAAACACGTAATTTAAGCCAAATTAAATGACCAAATACATACCAACATTTTCAACAAAAGTAAGCCAAATCTCATGGCTAATATCATGACTCAAAACATACCAAAATAACACTAGCCTATACATGCCATATACCATATATACAAGCTTCAAAAGTACCAATAAGTTGATTCGATAGTGTGATGATGGTTTTCGATGATCCCCGATGTCCGAGCTAGCTTTGATACTCTATAAAATAAAGACAAATAACACGCAGTAAGCTTCATAGCTTAGTAAGTTCGTACCAATTATACACTAAAGTTCATAATATACAAATCATCAATTAATAAAAACTTAGTAGTTCTCATATTATCATTGAACTCTAATCTATGACTTTTTATCATATATATACAAATTCATCAAGCTTCATACACATAGTATCAACTACCGCATAGATATCATACGTACTTGTACTTTCCCATATTTATTTATTTCATTTTCACCTCTTTGTTCAACACGTTAAATCGTTCAGAAATCTTTCAATGCTCAAAGAACTCGCACACTTAGTGTATAAATGATTAGCCGAAGCTATAACAATATCGCACACTTAGTGCCATTACATTAAACCAAAGCTATCTTGGTATCGTACACTTAGTGCCTCATATAGCTGAAGATATTCCAATTCGCACACTAAGTGCTATTTATAGTCGAAACTATTTCAAAACGCACACTAAGTGCCAAACATAGTCGATTTATCATTGTACGCAATTGTAGTCACATATATACAATTTATGTGTTATTAAAGCATTAGAAACATAATTGTAACTTCATTTATCACGCACAAACTTACCTCGTACTCGGAATTGACGAATCGGATCAACTACTCGATAACCTTCGATTTTTTTCGATTTAAATCCTATTCCTTTCTTTCTCGATATGCTTAAACATCAATGGCTGAATCATCCAAAGTTTTCAAAACCCTATTTTGTTTCTTGCAATCGGTTAAGGAAGATGACAATTAAAATGAAATTGTTTTTGTTTTGTTTTATTATCATTTATAACCATTTTACAAATTTACCCTTAATTAAATCATTTAAAAGCAACTTAATGGATACCCATTTATGCCTATTCCCACTATCCATGGTCTAATTACAACATAAGGACCTCCCATTTAATAAGACATGGCAAATAGACACCTTTATCATATAGAATACAACTTTTACATTTTACGCGATTTGGTCTTTTTCCTCAAATTGTGCTATTAAACGATAAAATTAGCTCACAAAATTTTCACACATGCATATTCACATATTGTAAACACCAAAAATAATATTAAAATAATTTTACAACCTCAAATCTGTGGTTCTGAAACCATTGTTTTGATTTAGCTAAAATTGAGCTGTTACAAGACACGCCTGTGTAGAAACCGGACATACATACTGACTTGCATCACACGGCCGAGGACAAACCTGTGTGCCAGGCTATGTGAAAACTAGAGAGTATACTGACTTGGGTCACACGGCCAACCACACGCCTGTGTGTCCAGTCCGTATGCCCTTTAGGGGTATACTAATTTATACCACACGGCCAGTCACACGCCCCGTGTGTGAGACCGTGTGGAGCATATTGACTTCAATTCAACTTCAACACTAGTGGACACACGGCCGTGTAGCATAATCGTGTGTCACACACAACTGAGACACAAGCCCGTGTGGACAAAAATAGGCCATTTGCAACGCCAATTTGCCACCCTTTTTGCACATTCTTACACAAGCTCATAAGGTATCATTTTAGGGCACAATTATGCTACCAAAGGTCATCAAAAAATACATAATCATACCATATCCATTTCAACTAAATTCAATACTCAATTCTATATCATTTAGCTATTCAAATACCAAACAATTTGATTTGCTTTCCTAAGCATTATTCACATGTATAATTTATTTAGCAAAACTAATCCAAACATACATAAACCACTTCGATTCCATTCATTCATTATAGGTCTATTACCAAACATTAAAAGTAGAACTATTTGCACATTCATAAACATCAATAAGTTCATCATTTTATGCCACCTCAAATGGCCAAAATACATATACATCAAACATACCAAAATGACTCAAACCTATACATGCCATATACCATATATACATAACTTCAAAAGTACCAAAATAGATGATCGATAGTGCAATGAAGTCTCTGAAGATTCCTAGATCCGAGCTAGCTTCGTAGATCTATAAAACATTGAAAAATTAAACAAAATAAGCTATAAAGCTTAGTAAGTCCGTAAGTGAACATGAAATAATCACAACATTCATATAGCAATTCAAAATAGATAATATCATTAACATTTAAAGCATTAATTCCTGAGCTAACATCAAATATATTCATATCATCATTCAAGAGTTCTCGACTTCATCTAACTCGATACTTGAATAGTTTTCCGTACATACCTATATCGATACTTTTCTATTTCTCATTAATACTCTTATCAAACTTCTCCGGTTCATAAGTGCTTATGATACAAATTCATCGATTTTCCGATGCCATAGTCCAACTATGGTCTTACACATACATTGCCAAGGCCCTGTCGTGGTCTTTCATTCACATGCCATAACCCGATTATGGTCTTACTATACGATTGCCATAGCCCAGCTATGGTCTTATCGACAACTTGCCTTACTCAATTCATACATTTCATTTAATATCTCAACATTTATCCAATAGAATAATTTCTATCTCAATTTCATCCATCAAATAGATAGGTACACATTTAAGTTCAATTATATGAACTTACCTCATGTTTGGAATTGGCTGATCATATCGACTATTCGACAACCTTGCTTTTCCCTGGATCTAAATCCAAATTCTTTCTTTCTTGATCTATATGAATTCAAAATTGACTTATTCAATCACATATTCTTTCAATTTAGTCCAAAAACATACACTTGGGCATTTTTACACATTAGCCTCAAAACTTACACATTTAATCAATTTACTCCCTATTTCACAATTACATAAAATTCACATAATTTCTTTAAACCCAAGCTTGGCCGAATTACATATAAGTCCCTAGTAGCCTAAAAATTTCTTTTATTTCACATTTCAACCCCTCACTTTACACATTTCATAGTTTAACCCCCTTTTTGATATTCTTGTCAAAAAAATCACTTTACAAAACTAGTAAAACTATCATCAAGCTTTCATATTTCAACATTAAACATCAAAGAACACATATATTCAACAATGTAAACTCTCAAAATCTTTAACAAATTCAAAATTAAAAGTACAGGCTAGCTAGATTACGAATCAACGATTTTTAAAAAGTAAAAATCATCAACAATGGATCAAAAATCGTACCTTAATGGCTTGAATTTTCCTAGACGAATGTAAAACCCTATTTTAGCTTTTCTTCAAGCTTCATTTGGCCAAAAATGGTTTTATGTTTTGTTTTATTTAATATATCATTTATTAACCATTTACCATTTTAACCTTAAAATTAATTGAAAATTTCATTTGTGCCAAACCATTAACATTCAATAACCTACTAATGTATATTTACCACTTAAGGACCTAAAATTTAAGGTTCTATAGCTATGTAACACCATTAGCTAATAGAATAACACTTTTGCATTTTATGCGATTTAGTCCTTTTTCTCAAATTGACTAATTAAACGATAAAATTAATTCATGAAATTTTCACACATATTAAATATCATGCTATAAACACCAAAAATAATAATTTTCTAATCTCAAATTTGTGGTTCCAAAACCACTATTCTGGTTTAGCTAAAATTGAGCTATTATAATATTGTACCGATGCGGCACATAATAGATGTAATGCAGCGATGCTGCCAGATAATTGGCGTAAATTGCCTTTCAGAACACTTCCTCCAATATACATTATCCCATCCCCAATTTCAGATAAAGAAATATACAAATACAGACAAATAGTCTAACATGCTCACATGCTTACATATAAGCGTACATAGATAATATATATGCAAATAATAGTGTAAGTAGACATGCATCAGCATCCTAATCAAATCAGTATATCAAACAATCAGATCATCTAGTTTAGGGTTTATTTAATCGTTACAGATCTTATAGTAGGCCCACAGTCGTTTGGGATGACCCGTGCAACCTTGGGGAAAAATTCAGATAAAAGGGTCCACACGCCTAGATTGGCCTTGCCCGTGTGGATCACACGCTTGGCCTAGAATCCACACGCCCATGTGGCATGCTCGTGTGGGCCCACACGCCCAGTTTGGTTTAGCCCGTGTCTAGCCACCATACGGCTGTGTGCTACGCACGGCCATGTCTTCGTCAACCACATGACCGTGTCCACACACGGGGCCTACCACACGGGCAGCCACACGCCTGTGTGGCATCAATAGCTTCATTTTTTTACTTTTGTCAAAGTCTCATTTTTTGCATTTCGGGTACACACCTGGTATGTATTCGTAGCAAATGCATACACGAGCCCTCTAGAACCTAAAATCGTCATACCTACGTTCAATTTTAGTAACTCTTATGAAACCTTAACGGAAGAAAAATTTAGAATTGAAAACCCACGACATTCACAATGCATTCAAAACTTACCAGTAATAAAAAGGAACTTCTAATGCTCAAAATGTTACAGGAGCACCAATAGAACCTTGACCTTTCCCTAATCGAAAGTAAACACAAAATCCTCATTAAGACACTAGCCACGAATTATTAAGAACGAAACCACACACAAGACTTACCGATCAAACGTGATTAAAGGTTCCCCAAAAGGAGGTGAGTTAGAAACAACCAAACTAAAGAGGGAGAGACAAAATTTAACAGAGGAGCAAGGAATAGGGAATTTTCTTGGAGAAGAACGTAAAAAAGAAAGGTATTTTGGGAAGAAAACAAAATAAAAATAAAATAAAAAAATAAAATTAAAATGTGATAATTCCACCAAATCCCTCAAATCTCTCCCCACTAACCCACTGATAGCCACTTCTCAGAAACCCAACTCCACTGAAATACTTGCGTAGAACCGAGCAAAAATGGGTACCCGTGCTCGCACAGGGATTCGAACACAGGTCTTCCAACACACTATGTAACAGTCCAGTTTAGACCCGAGTTATAAGAATATTTTAATATTATTTTATATGTTTATAATATGTGAATTAGCATGTGTGAAAGTTTTGTATGAAAATTCGATCATTTGTGTTTTTAATTTGTGAAAAGGACCTAATCGCGTAAAATCTAAAAGTGGCCTTCTATTTGTTAAAGTGCTTATTAGTTATGTCTTCTTAATTGTGAGGTCCTTATTATGTTATTCGACCATTGATATATTAAATGGACATTGTTGGACATCTATTATAAGCTTAAATGTTTATTCTAGTGAGGCTAAATTGGTAAAATGGTTATTATAATGTTTATAATAAAACATAATCAAAATTAAAGCTTTATTTTCACTTGTTTTTTTGAATTCTTCAAAGAAATAAGAAGAAAAATATTAAGTTAGGGTTCGGTTAGGAAATTTGAAGGTGTGTGTTTTGATCAGTTTTTGATAATTTATATGTTTTTGTGATCATTGCTTAGTGTTCTATCAAGCCCATGTCTTAATTTCTAATTTTGTTGATGATTTTGAGTTATTCCATTGATGAAACTATGAGTTTTATGAAGTTTGGTGATAGTATATGGAAGCTTGATGTTGGGTTAACATGTTTTGTCTTTGAATTTTTGATGAATTTGAGTACTTGGGGCTAAATTGTAAAAATGAGATTTTGAGGGACTAAAATGTGAAATAAATTAAATATATGGACTTATATCAATACTATGAAAATTTGGCTAAGCATATGTGTAAGTAAATTTTGTCTATTTTGTGATTTTGTGAATTAGGGACTAAAATGTCAAATTGTGAAAATGTGAGGGCTAATATGTAAAATGACTTAAATATATGTTTTTGGATTGATTTGAATGAATGTGAGTTTGAATAAGTTAAATTTGAATTTATATAGATTAAGAATAAAAAAAATGAAATTAGATCAGGGAAAGTCAAAAGTCGTTGAATAGCTGTTCGTTTCTGTTCATACCCGTAGGAGGTAAGTATATATACAAATAAATGTGTTTGTAATGGTTTATTTATGTTTAAATGCTATTGAACAATGATGAATGGCTTATTGAATTGAGTACGAGATATCTGAGAAAGTATTGATAAAGTTCTGACGTCCAAAAAGCCCCGTTAGGATACATAGGTCATGACATAGGATCCGATATGTGTTATCGTGTAAGACCACGTTTGGGACGTTGGCACTGACTTATGATTTACATGTAAGACCATGTTTGGGATGTTGACATCATATTTGATTTTGTGTAAGACCCTGTCTGGGACAGTGGCATCGATATTTGATTACATGTAAGACCACGTCTGGGATGTTGGCATTGTACTAGCTTTCTGAGCTATCCACGTATCCTTATGATGTCGAACAGTTCAAGGGGCATTCTGAGAAATGAATGATTATATGTGATGTGTATCCTATTCAGGTACGTTCGAAATATATACTATGTTTGAGAATAAAAGGTAAGTATATGTACAAGTGATGATATATGTTATAAGTATTAGAAAATATGCTATATGTGTAAATGAATTGGGAATATGTTAAATGTATATGAACTATGTGGTTTGAGATAGTATTTAGCCATGGAGTATATGTAATTTGATGATGCTTTCATGTTTTGAATGTTAAGTTTATTTGCATATGGCTTACTAAGCTTTTGACAGCTTACTTTGTGTGTTTTTCAACTATTTTATAGATATCAAAGCTACCGGAAGCTCGGGGATTGTTGAGGATCGTCACCACACTATCGAACCTTATTTTGGTACCTTTTGACATTGTGAATATAAAAGTATGGCATGTATAGGCTAGAAGTATTTGGATATGTTTTGTAATGTATATATCATGCCATGTGATATGGCTAGTTTGTGTTTGAACTTATGGTTTGATTTTGATATATGATATGTGATGCAAATGTTTCATTGTGACAGCCCAAAATTGAACCTAGTCGAGAAGTGGTTTCGGGACCGCTAAACCGAGTCACCGAAATGTTTGAATGTGATATTTATTGTCTAGAATATGTAATTATGAATATGTGAAAATTTCAAGCTTCGTTTTAGTCGATTGCATGTGAATTTAGTCAATAGGACTTATGTGCGACATTTTTGAAATGTGATAGGTCGAAGCATAAGGACCTATTAGTGCATGAAATAAAAAGGGGGGACTTGCATGTCAAATTCCCCCCCTAATTAGTAGTGGCCGACCATGACAAGAATGGTAGACCAAGTGTGATGGGCAAGACATGTCATAGACATGTTGTGTTGGTGCATCATGGGTGGAAAAAAATAAAATAAGGAGCATGGGCATAAAATAATGAAAGGGAATATGATGAAAACAAAAAAAAAGTGTGTGGTTGTTCCCCCCCCCCAATTGCCGTGAGTTAAAGAAAAGAAAAGAGAAAATTTTGTTCATCCTTTTTCATCTTCATTTGGCCGAAAATTCTAAGGAAGGAGGAAGGAGTTCTTGCTTCATGTTTGGTTTGGAAGAGGATTAGGAGGAGGTTTGGCCACACTTGTATCTAGATTAAGGTATGTTTGAGGTTGTGCCATGAGATTCATGCATGTTTTTAGTTGCTAGCTTGAGTTCTAATTAGCCTATGGTTCAAATCTTTGCTATGTCATGGGGATGATATTCGGCCTAGGTAGATTTTGTGTTAATGCCATTGCATGCTAAATATGAAGCTTGTTAATGATGCATGTGATGGTGGATTGATGATTCTTGAATCTTCTTTTTAGCATTTTTAAGTGAGCACATATGTGCATTGGTTGCTAGATGGAGAAGAATCGGCTAGCAAGTTGTGTGCTAAGGCCGAATATAATTTTTGTATATTAATGAGTAATGCATGTGTTAAATTGATGGAAAGGGAGAGGATGCTTTACTAGTGTATATATGTGTGTATTAGCCAAGTTTTGAACTTGAAACAAAAGGGTGTTTAGTCAATACAAGTGACCATACTTGTAGAATGTATTAAGTGTTGAAATCGGCCCCAACATAGACATGCATATTCGGCCATAGGAAGGAGATTGGTGTTGCATGTATTCGGTTAGAGGCAAGCATATTGATGCTTTTGTTTGGCTTAGAAAATTCGGCCAAGGGGGAAAAATTAGCTAAAATGTTGAGTTTGATTCATGATTCCGTACATATGTGACTTTAATGTCTAATGTATAAATATGGGCTAAGTGCCTTGTGTTCCTCTTTTCGATGCTCAAATGATTAAATCAATTTATTTGTTTAATTAAGCTCAAGAGCAAAGGGGAACTAAATCCGATAAAGGGAAGGAAAAAGTGGTCGAATAGCTATCGGAATCGTTCGACAACACCCGAGGTAAGTTCTTGAGTAAAAGAGCTTAAATTATGATTTGATTAGATCATGTTTTAAGCAAATTAAAATCATGCTCTTTGTGTGGCTATTGGGCCGAAATTGCAAGAATGATAAATGTCTTGTGTTTGAGTTTTGCTAACGAAAACGAAATACGAATGTGCCATGATTTATTGTTAAATGTGCATGGTTATTTGAATGATGTCCGGGCTAAGTCCCGAAGGCTTTGTGCTAAGTGACCATATCCGGACTAAGATCCGAAGGCATTTGTGCGAGATACTAATTCCGGGCTAAGCCCGAAGGCATTTGCGCGAGTTACTAAATCCGGGTTAAGTCCCGAAGGCAATTGTGCGAGTTACTATAACCGGGCTATGTCCCGAAGGCATTTTAACGAGTAGCTATATCCGGTTAAATTCCGAAGGTACGTGATTTGGGAATGAATGATCTTGCTGTAAAAATTTCAATAAATACTCTAGAAACATCCCAACATTGAGGTATGTTTCGTATGTGCTTGAATTTAGTTGAGCCCTTACAAATAAGTATTCGCTCAGTTGATAAACGAGCTACCGGCCTTTGGCTAAGTTGATCTTTTGTGTATGTACATAAGGGTTGGTAATGTGAAGCAAGTATGATATCAAAAATTTGTGCATATGAAATTATCCGTTTAGCTATATGAATGCCATACTTTTGTTGTGCTGGAATTCCTTGCTCAAAACTTACTAAGCATAAATTGCTTACTCCGTTTCTTTGATCCTCTGTTTTATAGATTTTGGTTCTCCAGCTATCGGACTCGGGATTTTGAAGTCGAAGTCGCCCACACTATCAAAGCCCCCCCTGTTGGTACAATTTTGGTTGAACTTCGAAATGGCATGTATAGGACTACCCGTTTGTTGTGGGTCATGGACCCTTTGGACTTGTATAATTTTGGATAGCCATGCGAAAATGGCTTATATATGTTTGAGTATAATGTTATAATCATTTGGTAGGGATATGGTTATTGAGAGGTGTGGATATGCTTGACAAGGATTGGCCATGGGAATGGTTAATCACTATCATAAATTGTGCTATTTATGCAAAAAGGGCTAGTTGAATCATGGAAACTATGAAATAGGTAAAGTCTACCTTAAAGGCAGATGCTGACAGCAGCAGTGATGTAGATTTGGAAAATCACTAAAAATAGTAGGAATGGAATTAAATAGTGAATAAATTATTTAAACGAACCTTGATGAATCTATTTTCATAGGAAAGTAACGAAACAATCATACGGACAGTATGTTAAGAGATATTCAGGTTCTTGTGAGACAGGGCCAGAACGGTTTCTGGATTTCTTGTTCCAACTTTGGAAATTCATTACAAATTAACCAGAGACAATTAGGAGTCAAGACACATATGTATAGATTCCTCTTTGAGTCTAGTTTCTATAGAAACAAACGGAATCAGTATTGAAGCCCTGTACAGGGAGATATCCAAGTCGTAATGCGCAAAGGTTAGTGTAGTCGATCCCTGTAACATGGTAGAGTTTGACTAATAAACTGTACTAATTGGCCCAACCAAAAATTCTAGAAACAAATATGTAGATGGGGCTATGAGTCTAGTTTGAGGGAAAGTTTACGGAACTGGATTCCGAGTTTCTGAACACAAGATATTATTTTGAAAGCGACTAGTACGCAGATTGGCAGTGTCTGGGAAATTTTTTTTTTAAAGTCTGTTAACACCTCGTGTTCGACTCCGGTGACGGTCTCGGGTTCGGGGTGTTACATTTGATTGGTATCAGAGCCAGGTTTAGTCGATTCTAGGACTACCGTAATGCGTTGGGTCTAGCTGTACATGCCATTTTATGTGATTATTTGATAGTGTGGTGATTTCTGACATTTGCAAATGTGTTTATTTATAGTAATGGATCCCGATCCCGACCGAGCGGTAGCTGATGATCTTGAGAGTGTAGCGCCTGCTCCCGCACAAGGGACAGCGCCGGCGGACTCTCAACCTAATGCTAGTAACCCGAATGATGAAGCTAGACAAGCTTTCTATAGCGTGATGAATGATTGGTTCAACCAATACATTCGAACTAATACGGCTGTTCCACAACCTCCGTTCCCGACAAATACCACCCCCGCACCTACAATACCTCCGGAAACTGACCAAATAAGGTCAAATAAGCCTCCAGTTGACAGAATCCGAAAACATGGGGCTACTGAATTTAAAGCTACGGACAACGATGATGCCGAGCAAGCTGAATTTTGGTTGGACAACACTATCCGGGTACTCGATGAGCTATCTTGTACACCCGATGAATGCCTAAAGTGTACTATCTCCTTGCTACGCGATTCTGCCTACTATTGGTGGAGTACTCTGACTTCTGTTGTGCCCCGAGAGCAAGTAACTTGGGAGTTTTTCCAAACTGAGTTTCGGAAAAAGTATATCAGTCAGAGATTTGTTGATCAAAAACGGAAGGAATTTCTTGAGCTTAAGCAAGGTTTTATGTCAGTTACTGATTACGAGCGTAAATTTGTTAGTCTTAGTAGATACGCTCGGGAATGTGTTTCGTCCAAGGCTATCATGTGTAAATGCTTCGAGGATGGGCTGAATGAAGATATAAAAATGTTCGTTGGCGTTCTTGAAATACGAGAGTTCGTAGTACTTGTCGAGCGAGCTTGTAAAGCCGAAGAGCTTAGAAAAGAAAAACAAAAAGTTGATGTGGGAACTGGAGAGTTTCGTAAAAGATCTTCGGGAAAGTCTCTTCAACAGGCATCGAAGAAATTTCGAGATGATGTGGGCTGGTCGAGAGGCACTTCGGGCCTTTTTAGACGAGATCGTGATCGACCCCCTGTGGGTACACGAGGCACTTCGGTCGCCAGTGTTGGGAATGAACGTCGAGACAGAACGAAATGTCGATATTGCGGTAAATGGCATTCGGGGAGTTGTAGATTCCCTGACCACTCCTGTTACAAGTGCGGATCAGTTGACCACTTCATTAAAGATTGCCCGAGGTTGTCTGAACAGAATGTAAATCAGAGTGGGAAACCGGGTGCTACCACTGCTCGAGGTAGACCATCTGGAAATACGGGCAATGCTGGTGGTGGTCAGAGAGGATCTAGAGATGCTACGACCAGAACCGAGGCTCGTGCGCCTGCTAGAGCTTATGCTATACGTGCCCGTGAGGATGTTTCTTTGCCTGATGTTATTACCGGTACTTTTACTCTCTTTGATACTAATGTAATTGCTTTGATTGACCCCGGTTCTACTCATTCTTACATATGTGAAACCTTAGCATCCAGTAAGACTTTACCTATTGAGTCTACTGAGTTCGTAATTCGGGTGTCAAATCCCTTGGGTCGTTACGTGCTTGTCGACAAAGTATGTAAGAAATGTCCCCTAGTAATTCGAGGTTCCTGTTTTCCGGCGGACTTGATGCTTTTGCCGTTTAATGAATTTGATGTTATTCTCGGGTTGGATTGGTTGACCGTGCATGATGCGGTTGTGAATTGCAAAAGCAAGACTATTGAATTGAGGTGCACAAATAACGAAGTAATCCGAGTTGAGTCTACGGACTTGGATGGGTTGCCAGCTGTAATATCCTCAATGTTGGCCCAGAAATATGTAAGAAAAGGGTGCGAAGCATACCTTGCGTATGTACTTGATGACAAAGAATTAGAAAAGAAACCCGAATCTGTGCCGGTGGTTTGTGAATACCCAGATGTTTTTCCTGAAGAATTACCGGGTTTGCCACCTGTTCGGGAGATAGAGTTTGGTATTGAGCTTGTACCTGGGACTACGCCGATTTCGATGGCTCCGTATCGTATGGCACCAACCGAGTTAAAAAGTTGAAAGCTCAGTTGCAAGAATTGACGGATAGAGGTTTCGTTCGACCAAGCTTCTCACCTTGGGGTGCACCAGTATTGTTCGTGAAAAAGAAGGACGGAACCATGAGGTTGTGCATTAACTATCGTCAACTGAATAAAGTGACGATAAAGAACAAATATCCGTTACCGCGTATCGATGATTTGGTCGACCAACTGAAGGGAGCCTCAGTGTTCTCAAAAATAGATTTGAGATCGGGCTATTATCAGTTGCGAATTCGAGATTTGGACATACCCAAAACTGCCTTCAGAACGAGATATGGTCACTACGAATTCTTAGTGATGCCGTTTGGGCTCACTAATGCCCCTGCGGTATTTATGGATTTGATGAATTGGATCTTCAGACCATATTTGGATCGGTTCGTAGTTGTGTTCATTGATGACATCTTGGTCTATTCAAGAGATGAGACCGAACATGCTGAGCACCTGAGACTAGTGTTGCAAATTTTGCGGGATAAGCAGTTATATGCTAAGTTCAGTAAGTGTGAGTTCTGGTTAAGAGAGGTTAGCTTCTTGGGTCACGTGGCATCCGCATCGGGTATTCGAGTTGACCCGAACAAGATTTCAGCCATACTTAACTGGAAACCTCCAAGAAATATTACCGAAGTTCGGAGCTTCCTGGGGCTCGCCGGTTATTACCGATGATTTGTAAAAGGTTTCTCGACGATAGCCACACCAATGACGAAGCTACTTCAAAAGGATGTTAAGCTCGAATGGACGGAGAAATGTCAGAAAGGTTTCAATCAACTGAAAACTTATTTGACTGAAGCTCCAATTTTAGTGCAACCCGAATCAGGCAAAGAGTTTGTCATTTATAGTAACGCATCCCTACTTGGGTTGGGTTGCGTATTGATGCAAGAAGGTCGAGTGGTGGCCTATGCGTCGAGACAATTAAAGCCACATGAGAAAATTATCCGACCCGTGACCTTGAACTAGCTGCCATCGTATTTGCTTTAAAAATATGGCGACATTACTTATTTGGTGAAAAGTGCCATGTATTTTCGGATCATAAAAGTCTCAAATATTTGATGACTCAAAGAGACTTAAATCTGGGACAAAGACGTTGGTTTAAGTTGTTGAAAGATTACGAGCTTGTCATTGATTACCACCCGGGAAAGGCTAATGTGGTTGCGGACGCCTTAAGCCGGAAATCATTGTTTGCTTTACGAGCGATGAATGTGCACTTGTCTGTTCTACCCGACAATGTGTTAGTAGCTGAATTAAAAGCCAAACCATTATTGATTCATCAAATTCGTGAAGCCCAGAAAGTTGATGATGAATTGGTTGCAAAACGGGCTGAGTGTGTTCCGAACAAGGAATCGAAGTTTCAAATTGATGATGATGATTGTTTGAGGTTCAGAAGTCGTTTGTGCGTTCCAAGGAATTCGGAACTCATTTCGATGATTCTGAACGAAGCCCATTGTAGCCGAATGTCAATTCACCCGGGGAGTACGAAAATGTACAACGATTTGAAACGTTGGTTTTGGTGGCATGGTATGAAACGAGACATCTCCGACTTTGTTTCGAGATGTTTAATATGTCAACAAGTGAAAGCGGAACATCAAGTGCCTTCAGGATTACTTCAGCCGATCATGATACCCGAGTGGAAATGGGATCGAGTCACAATGGACTTTGTGTCCGGACTGCCATTGTCAGCAAGTAAGAAGGATGCGATTTGGATTGTTGTTGATAGACTGACTAAGTCGGCTCACTTTATCCCCGTGCGTACGGATTTTTCATTGGATAAACTGGCCGAATTGTATGTTTCTCAGATTGTGAGATTACACAGGGTACCTATTTCTATCGTGTCGGATAGAGATCCGAGATTCACCTCGCGATTTTGGAGGAAATTGCAAGAAGCTTTGGGTACCAAGCTGCATTTTAGCACTGCTTTTCACCCCCAAACCGATGGTCAATCTGAGCGGATAATTCAGATACTTGAGGATATGTTGAGATGTTGCATCCTCGAGTTCAGTAGTTCATGGGAACGGTATTTACCTTTGATTGAATTCGCTTACAACAATAGTTTTCAATCAAGTATTAAGATGGCACCTTACGAGGCTTTTTACGGTCGTAAATGCCGTACACCATTGTTTTGGACCAAGCTCGGTGAAAGTAAAATTTTCGGAGTTGATTTGATTAAGGATGCCGAACAGAAAGTAAAGGTAATCCGTGAAAGTCTGAAAGCAGCCACAGATCGTCAAAATCGTATGCGGATTTGAAACGAAAAGACATTGAATATTAGGTGGGAGATAAAGTGTTTCTTAAAGTTTCGCCTTGGAAAAAGGTACTTAGATTTGGCCGTAAGGGCAAGTTGAGCCCGAGATTCATTGGGCCGTACGAAATCTCCGAACGAGTTGGTCCGGTTGCGTATAGATTGATTTTGCCCCCTGAACTTGAAAAGATTCACGATGTCTTTCATGTTTCGATGCTTCGACGTTATAGATCCGATCTGTCACATGTGATTAATCCCTCAGAAGTTGAAATTCAATCTGACTTGAGCTATGAAGAAGAACCGATTCGTATCCTAGCTCGTGAAGTAAAAGAGTTGCGAAACAAAAGGGTTCCATTAGTTAAGGTGTTATGGCTCAAACACGGGATCGAGGAAGCTATTTGGGAAACCGAGAGCTCGATGAAAGAACGATACCCAAACCTATTTACCGGTAAGATTTTCGGGGACGAAAATTTCTTAAGTGGGGGAGAGTTGTGACAGCCCAAAATTGACCCTAATCGGGAAGTGGTTTCGGGACCGCTAAACCGAGTCACCGAAATGTTTGAATGTGATATTTATTGTCTAGAATATGTAATTATGAATATGTGAAAATTTCAAGCTTCGATTTAGTCGATTGCATGTGAATTTAGTCAATAGGACTTATGTGCGACATTTTTGAAATGTGATAGGTCGAAGCATAAGGACCTATTAGTGCATGAAATAAAAAGGGGGACTTGCATGTCAAATTCCCCCTAATTAGTAGTGGCCGACCATGACAAGCATGGTAGACCAAGTGTGATGGGCAAGACATGTCATAGACATTTTGTGTTGGTGCATCATGGGTGGAAAAAAATAAAATAAGGAGCATGGGCATAAAATAATGAAAGGGAATATGATGAAAACAAAAAAAAAGTGTGTGGTTGTTCCCCCCCCCAATTGCCGTGAGTTAAAGAAAAGAAAAGAGAAAATTTTGTTCATCCTTTTTCATCTTCATTTGGCCGAAAATTCTAAGGAAGGAGGAAGGAGTTCTTGCTTCATGTTTGGTTTGGAAGAGTATTAGGAGGAGGTTTGGCCACACTTGTATCTAGATCAAGGTATGTTTGAGGTTGTGCCATGAGATTCATGCATGTTTTTAGTTGCTAGCTTGAGTTCTAATTAGCCCATGGTTCAAATCTTTGCTATGTCATGGGGATGATATTCGGCCTAGGTAGATTTTGTGTTAATGCCATTGCATGCTAAATATGAAGCTTGTTAATGATGCATGTGATGGTGGATTGATGATTCTTGAATCTTCTTTTTAGCATTTTTGAGTGAGCAAATATGTGCATTGGTTGCTAGATGGAGAAGAATCGGTTAGCAAGTTGTGTGCTAAGGCCGAATATAATTTTTGTATATTAATGAGTAATGCATGTGTTAAATTGATGGAAAGGGAGAGGATGCTTTACTAGTGTATATATGTGTGTATTAGCCAAGTTTTGAACTTGAAACAAAAGGGTGTTTAGTCAATACAAGTGACCATACTTGTAGAATGTATTAAGTGTTGAAATCGGCCCCAACATAGACATGCATATTCGGCCATAGGAAGGAGATTGGTGTTGCATGTATTCGGTTAGAGGCAAGCATATTGATGCTTTTGTCTTGGCTTAGAAAATTCGGCCAAGGGGGAAAAATTAGCTAAAATGTTGAGTTTGATTCATGATTCCGTACATATGTGACTTTAATGTCTAATGTATAAATATGGGCTAAGTGCCTTGTGTTCCTCTTTTCGATGCTCAAATGATTAAATCAATTTATTTGTTTAATTAAGCTCAAGAGCAAAGGGGAACTAAATCCGATAAAGGGAAGGAAAAAGTGGTCGAATAGCTATCGGAATCGTTCGACAACACCCGAGGTAAGTTCTTGAGTAAAAGAGCTTAAATTATGATTTGATTAGATCATGTTTTAAGCAAATTAAAATCATGCTCTTTGTGTGGCTATTGAGCCGAAATTGCAAGAATGATAAATGTCTTGTGTTTGAGTTTTGCTAACGAAAACGAAATACGAATGTGCCATGATTTATTGTTAAATGTGCATGGTTATTTGAATGATGTCCGGGCTAAGTACCGAAGGCTTTGTGCTAAGTGACCATATCCGGACTAAGATCCGAAGGCATTTGTGCGAGATACTAATTTCGGGCTAAGCCCGAAGGCATTTGCGCAAGTTACTAAATCCGGGTTAAGTCCCGAAGGCAATTGTGCGAGTTACTATAACCGGGCTATGTCCCGAAGGCATTTGAACGAGTAGCTATATCCGGTTAAATTCCGAAGGTACGTGATTTGGGAATGAATGATCTTGCTGTAAAAATTTCAGTAAATACTCTAGAAACATCCCAACATTGAGGTATGTTTCGTATGTGCTTGAATTTAGTTGAGCCCTTACAAATAAGTATTCGCTCAGTTGATAAACGAGCTACCGGCCTTTGGCTAAGTTGATCTTTTGTGTATGTACATAAGGGTTGGTAATGTGAAGCAAGTATGATATCGAAAATTTGTGCATATAAAATTATCCGTTTAGCTATATGAATGCCATACTTTTGCTGTGCTGGAATTCCTTGCTCAAAACTTACTAAGCATAAATTGCTTACTCCGTTTCTTTGATCCTCTGTTTTATAGATTTTGGTTCTCCAGCTATCGGACTCGGGATTTTGAAGTCGAAGTCGCCCACACTATCAAAGCCCCCCCTTTTGGTACAATTTTGGTTGAACTTCGAAATGGCATGTATAGGACTACCCGTTTGTTGTGGGTCATGGACCCTTTGGACTTGTATAATTTTGGATAGCCATGCGAAAATGACTTATATATGTTTGAGTATAATGTTATAATCATTTGGTAGGGATATGGTTATTGAGAGGTGTGGATATGCTTGACAAGGATTGGCCATGGGAATGGTTAATCACTATCATAAATTGTGCTATTTATGCAAAAAGGGCTAGTTGAATCATGGAAACTATGAAATAGGTAAAGTCTACCTTAAAGGCAGATGCTGACAGCAGCAGTGATGTAGATTTGGAAAATCACTAAAAATAGTAGGAATGGAATTAAATAGTGAATAAATTATGTAAACGAACCTTGATGAATCTATTTTCATAGGAAAGTAACGAAACAATCATACGGACAGTATGTTAAGAGATATTCAGGTCCTTGTGAGACAGGGCCAGAACGGTTTCTGGATTTCCTGTTCCAACTTTGGAAATTCATTACAAATTAACCAGAGACAATTAGGAGTCAAGCCACATATGTATAGATTTCTCTCTGAGTCTAGTTTCTATAGAAACAAACGGAATCAGTATTGAAGCCCGGTACAGGGAGATATCCAAGTCATATGCGCAAAGGTCAGTGTAGTCGATCCCTGTAACATGGGAGAGTTTGACTAATAAACTGTACTAATTGGTCCAACCAAAAATTCTAGAAAAAAGTATGTAGATGGGAATATGAGTCTAGTTTCAGTGAAAATTTACGGAACTGGATTCTGAGTTTCTGAACTCAAGATATGATTTTTGAAGCGACTAGTACGTAGATTGGCAGTGTCTGGGAAATTTTTTTTTTAAAGTCTGTTAACACCTCGTGTTCGACTCCGGTGACGGTCTCGGGTTCGGGGTGTTACATTCATTATGATGTGTATTTGGTTGGCCAAAAGAAATGATCAGTAAGTTTTAGTATGTGCATATTTTAAAATTGGGTAAGGATTTGGTATGAGAATGAATGGAATGTATCAAGGTTATAAACCATATGTTTTGGTAGGTTTTAGCTTATGGAAAGACATGAATTGGTATGTGTTATGAACATGAGATTGGTTGATAATGATATGACATGATTGGTGTATGTTTTGGTTGAGAAATAGTTGAGCATTTGGTATGCAATTGATGTTTAATTGTAGCTTGTAGGGAGGGCCCTTAATGGGTGGCATTTTGGCCTTGTAAATGGCCTATTTTTGCCCACATGGGTAGGGACACGGGCGTGTGTCTCAATCGTGTTGCTCGAGGGCCATTCCGAAATGAGCCTGAGTAGACAACACGGTTGCACACACGGGCATGTGCTAGGCCGTGTGGCCAAGTCAGTTTCGAGCACGGGCTAGACATATGGGCGTGTAAGCCATGTGACCTAAGTTAGTCGCCTTCCTAATTTTCACACGGCTTGGCACATGAGCTTGTCTTATAGCCATGTGGACAAGTTAGTATGTATGCCCTGTTTTGACACGGCCTAGACACACGGGAGTGTTTAAAGCCATGTGAGGCACATGGCCTGTTCACACGGGGGTATGACCTGTACATCTTTACAAAATGTTTAAGTTTCCAAAAAATTTGTATGAGCTCGGTTTAGTCCCGACCCCTTTCTAAACCATGTTTCAGGTCTCGTTGACCTATGTAAGGGACTCTGTAATGATGTATGATTATGTGTGAATGATGTTTGTGAATTATTTGTGAAATGTTTCGATTTGTCTGGTAATGCCTTTAACCCTAGTCCGGCGACCGATACGGGTTAGGGGTGTTACACACTAACTCCTTACCACTCAAACCAGTAGGGTCATTTTGATATGAAATTACAGGTAATTAACTATAAGCCCATTGAACAAAGATAAGCCCTAATTCCAAAAATAACAAAAATTGAGATAGGCCCTAATTCCAAAAATAACAAAAATTGCTAAGTAAAGCTTGAACCCAAAACCTCTCACACACTCTCAGAACACTTACCCGTTGAAGCAGAGGCATAATTGTGTCAAAATTTTATAGAAGCGAACATAAGAAATTTGAGTCGTTACATCTTATTACTGGTATTTCGTTATTTTTATTATCATTTTTAGTTTTCCATTTCATTTCATCTTTTTATTCATTATTATTTTTTCATAATTGATTTTAATAAATAGTGTTTTAGGATTCAATTCTCTATTTTAGGCTGTTTGGATGTTGGTGCGCATTTTAGGATGATTCTTAGTGTCGTATTTTAATTTATACGACTGTTTCTCAGCCTTTTTGTTTGTTTATTTGGTGATGCATAGTTTATTTTCTGATAGTGAATTCTTTTATTTCAGGTACACCATGACGAACACTTGCAGCAAGTCCAAGGTTACCGTCCCCGCTTTGAAAAAGAGGAAGACCCCTAGCACGACCTCCTTTTTGAGCACTTCTATGAGGCCCACTGTCCATATATCCAATTTTCAGTGAGTCCCCAAAAGGATTTATATCAGCTACTTCTACTACGACCACTCAGCTTAGGCTGATGTTTTGATTGGGCCACTTTGGAGCAGGTCTAGTTAGCTGATCATGTTCAAGCCTTTATTACTACAGCCCCATGGGACCGGTTTTTCCCCATCATCGAGTCCACATACATGGAGCTGAATTTAGAGTTTTGCTCGACATTTACTCTACATCATGTGATGACGACTCATGATGAGCTGTGCACCATTATTTTCTGACTCGATGGCCTGGTGTGCCATATGAGTGTCCCTAAGTTCGGTGCTGCTTTGGGACTATACACTACAGATTTTATGAGTGCCGAGAACTTCCTCTGCCTACATCGGCACATCCACTACTCGCCATCTAATTGTTGGGTAGATCTTACAGTGAGTACGACACCTTATCACACGAATCGCTCGAAGGCGACTTCTCTCCCTCTAACTTTACGGTATATTCATGCCCTTTTAGCTCATACTTTGACCGGTAGGAGAGAGAGCACTAGAGTCGTCAGTACTACCGATGCATATCTTTTATGAAGCATGGCTATCGGGCATATTTTTTATTTAGCCTACTTCATTGCCCTCTCCTTCAGCCATCAAACAGATCGCAACAGAAATTGTCCTATTTGTTTAGGCCCTTATGTGACTAGACTGGCTCGACATTTCGGTCTCCTCGACACACCAGAACAGTGCTCTACGTTTACACTAGAAGAAACATGACGGTGACTCGAGGGTGGAGGATGAGGTGGGTCTTCGTGATGGAAAGGGACATCACGATAGTAATGACGCGACACTGTAGCAGATCTATCAGCACCCCCACATCTCTTCTTCGGAATCAGTGACTCACCCTACTGATGCCTCCGACGATGAGGATAATTGTTTTTATTTGTTTCCTTTTTAATTTTATTTTATGTTTATGTTTTTTCCATTTTTAGTTATTTTTTATTTTTATTTTCTTGTACTTCTTTTAATTATTATCTTTTGAACTATATTTTTATGGTTCTTTCTACTCGAGTTATAACCCCTTAATCTTCTTCACTATTTGTGTTTATTTTCTTATTAGTTTGCTCGGAATCATTCACTACATCTAGATTTTTCTACAATTTCGTTTTTCACTATTCTGGCAATTTCATCCAATATTCAGGGCAGTTTCAGTTTTCTCCTTAATATTCAAGGCAGTTTCAGTTTTCTCCTTCTCTTATGATATTTTGTTTATACTGTGATTATATTTGTTTGTACATTGAGCAAAATGTACATCTTAAGTGTGGGAAGATTATTTATATAATTATTAGAAAATTCTTGAATTATGTCTTGTATTTCAGTAATTTTCTCATACTTCCATTAGAATGAATTTTTGTCGACTTGGAATCTTTGATTGATGTGTTTTAGATTAATTTGCCTATGATTGTGTATTGGTTGATTTAAACTTGCATACATGAGAGAATCAAGCATGATAACCTATTTTTTAGAACTTAAAATTTTTAGGTTGTTTCTCTAAATTGAAGTATTATCTTGAAGTTTGAGATTTGCAAGATTGACATGAAAAGCCATTATTTTTTGTGAGATTTTGAGCCTTTAGAGCATACGCCTTTTGAGCATACATTTTTCTTGCTCATTTTATTATTGGTTATTAATGTGTCAATTTGATTTTTTATTCTAAAACTTGCATCAATTATACATATCAAGACCACACATTTGATTTGATATATTGAGATGATAAAGGTACTTAGGTTTTAACCACTTATCCCATAAAAGCCTACCTTTTTAATTAACCCTTAGTGAACCCCGTTGAGCTAACACACCGTTTCTTAATTTACCCATTAATGTTAACCCATAACTCATTTTTTGTTCGTTGATAATTTTTCTCATTTTATTAACTCCCTTTTTGTCAAGATTTGATTTGGTTAATTACCTAGCTATGCTCTTCTGGTTAATCCGCTGAATTATTTCTTATGATTTAAAAAAAAATAGAAAATATCAAAGGAAAAAATATTGATTATTATTTAGTTCTATGATTGAGCTTGAACAGTTAAATTCATATTTTGAGTAGAAGCCCGTTTTCTTATTCTTGAATAGTTCTTGATTTATGCACTTGTTTTTAATTCAGCATTTGTTATTTTTCTAGTTTGGTAATTTATCAATTCGATCTAGATTTTAACCATCTTTTTCAGCCTTTCTCCACACCTTTAACCTAAGCCCCATTACAACCTCTTAAAGACCTTTTGATTTGTGTATCATATCATTTTATAATGGTGGAGATTTGATTTTCATGCAAGCCTATGGTAATGACTTTTCATGTTTCACTATTGAGTGCTTATTCTTGAACCTTAAACACTTTGAGTGATCGAGTGAATAATTAGTGAGGATGTAGATTCTTGTCGATTTTGAATTAAATGTAATTACTTAGATAATGGGAGACACCTATGTTTTCATGTTTAAAAATGTTAGCTTGGATTGTTTGAGACTTTAGTGCTCTTTTAGTTGAATTGCCAATGCATGATTATTTATGAATTGTTTTGAAACATTATTGATGGGAATTACAAGTTGAGAAATATTAATTTTAATGTGAGTTGAGGATTTTTCTTGAGGACAAGCATATGTTTAAGTGTGGGGATATTTGATAAGCTGTAAAAGTAACATATTTTAATCCTATTCTTAATTTGTTTATGGATGATTAATTATGTAAGTTAGTGAATTTGATGCTTCTAATCCTTTAAGTTCATGTTTCTAAACTTAGGAGAGGCTCTAAGAGTGAAAAGAGTGAAAAACGAGCCAAAATCAGACAAATAGAGATGTTTCTAGGATCCACACGGCCTGGTCATTTTAACACGGGCTGGTCACATGCCCGTGTGATCCACATGGGTTGGCCACACACCTATGTGATCCTCACGGGCTGGCCAGATGCCCATGTGCCAGCCCTTGTTGATTTTACAACTTGCTTCCCAGATATGCGAAAAAACTCAATTTTTAGGCTTTCTAAGCATTCTAAAGTCTATAAATACCAATTAGAAGAAGACCTAAGGGGGAAATTAAAGAAGATCAAAGAAAACACTCGAAGAACGCCATCAGAATCAACTCAAAAGCGGATCTCCCTCAAGATTGATGTAAGGGGAAATAAGTAGAGTGTTACCTATACGCTTCACTTTTGGGACATGTTTGACTCTACGAGTCTATGTGGTGTAAGGAGATCCGTGTATCTGATGTGTGATGATAGTGCTCACTATATGTTTCATAATCCAAGTGCCGTCTTATGTTATATAACTGTGTGGAATATGTTCTATGCTTGAATGATTTTATATATGTGCTACGAAAAGACTCCTAGACTATGCATGTTTTAATATTAGATGATGCTAGACTTAAGAATGTGCTATTTGTGAATGAATGACCGGTTGTGTTGCATGATGACATGTTTATGCTCTGGTTATTCTATTCATTCACTGAGCTTGCGAAAACTCATTCCCTCATTTCAACATTTGCATATTAGTGACGTCACGGTGTGGCTGGCGTGGTTTCCAATGTAGTGATCCAAGGAAGTCTAGTGATTCTTCGTAGGTGTTTTATTATTCTTATTTGTTTTGGGGAGATAAGAAATGTGGTAGAACCTCTTTAAGTTGTTGATTTTGGGTATTTGAGCTTGTTTATGTGAACTTCATATTATTATTATGCTAGAATACTAGTTATTGAGGTTAGCATGATGACAAATGTTTGGACTCAGTTTTGGTGTTTTATGCTATCAATTAAGCCGTATGAATGATTATTGAACTTAGTACTTGATGCATGTTGTTTTGGAACTATTTGAGATGAATTAATTGTGTTCTTATGCTATAATTTTAGCTTCAATAGCAGAGGTATCGATATTGGGCTTTAAAAAATTGATACCTTTGTGAATTAAACGTACAGGAAATAGAACAGGGATTTGGTATCAATACCATTGCTCGAGCATTGATACTCGGGGAAAAAATATCAATACTTAGTTTAAGAGGTACCGATAGTTTTTGACAAATAGGTTTTTAATTGAGAAATAGAATGCTCAATTGGTATCGTTTTTCCAAGTGGTATCAATAGCACTATAGGAAAATATACATACCTGATTATCAGTATCGATAGCTACAGACATTTTTTTAAAATTTTGTGGAATGACCCTTATCCATGACTCTGGATATTTATGTGATCGATTAACGAAAGATTTTTAATGTAATATTAATAATTAACTATTTAAACGTATTAAAACTTGATCGACTTAACACTAGACATTTGAATTATTGAATCTAGCTTTCTGTTTAACGCAAACGAGACGAGAAGGTGGTGTGGCATCCCGTATTCGGGCCTGGCGACCAGGCCGGGTATAGGGTGTTACATTCATCCTTATGTCAATCTCTATAATCAAGATTTACATAAATTCTATGCTAAATTCAGCATCATTACGTTTTAGTCCTTAAACTTAAAACTAATAAAATCCATATAATAATTTAGTCCTATTTAACATCCAAGTTCAACATGCAACCTTTTATCACTAAAAACTTTAAAAATCACAAATGGTAACTTTTCAAAATTTTAACAGTTTCATGAAATAATCACTTGTCCAGCTAAATCAAGCTTTCAGGATCTCAAAAACATAAAAAATTATAAGAAATAGACAAATCAAACTGTAACAGCCCAATTTTGGGCCAAATTGGAACATTTCGAGACCACGAATCTAACATAAAAAGATTTATGTTATTATATTTTTGTGGTTTATAGTTTCATGGAATTATTTTGTGAAAATTTCGTTCGAAAATTTTATCAATTGGACACTTAATTTAGCTAAAAGGACTAAATTGTAATAGGTGTAAAAATGTGTGTTCTAGAAGCTAGAGGTGCTATGAAATTTTAAATTGGAGGTCTTTAAATGGTAATTAGACCATTTTACTTAAAGTTGGACAAAAATGGACATGGTAGGGTAAAATTGCAAAGTTATAAGTGAAGGGCATTTTAGTTATTTGTCAAATAAAGACAAAATTTACTAAATAAAATTTACAAGAGAAAAACATAGATAGGGTTTTTCAAGCTTCCAAGCTCAATTGTAAGTCTATTATAGCCCTGTTTTTAATGATTTTCATGTTTTTGAGATCCTTGTAACCTAATCTAACTTTTTCAAAGACTAATTTGAAAGAAAGATGAAGTTTAAAATTTTACCCATGTTAGATATTTGTTTACTTTGATGTCTAATGGTAGAAAACGTATGTTTGGTGTTAGATAAACAACTTTTGCTTAGTGAAAAAAGGGCTTATTTGTAAAAGTTATAAAATAAGTAGTAAAAGTGTGATTAAGTGGAAATGTGGGCTGGTATAAGAATGAAAATGGTTAGGCTAGGTTGGGCTTTGAAGAAATTGAATAAATTTCATTTTACGAGCCTAGGGACTAAATTGTAAAAATGTGAAACATTAAGGGCAAAAATGTAATTTTTCAATAATATGATTTTTGGGCTAAATTCAATAATGTGAGTATTAAATGAGTTAAATTTTTTAATATAGATCAAGAAAAATGAGGTTCGAACCTAGATCAGGGGAAAAACAAAGTGTTTGACGACTAGATCCAATTCTATTATTTTTGTACCGAGGTAAGTTCGTATGTAAATAATGCATTGTTATATTTATGTTTTAAATGCTTTAATATTGTATGAAATGTGATTGACTCTTTGGATGTATTCGACAAAGTTTTTGAGAAGCGAGAAATCCCGGTTGAACCTTAAGAATAGAATAGGATACGAGTGACATGTCACTAGGAACCCATGTGTATATGCGATTATGTAATCCAGGTGCTGTTCTAGTACATCCTACCACTGGCTGGGTAATCCGGCATGTGTTATGGATACCTGACAGCTTTTGTGAGCAGCATTGTGTAGCTACATCCTGAGTGACAGCTTGTGTGAGTAGGCCCGTGAATAGCTCGAAAACGAGCCCATATGTATTATGAGATATGAGGTGGCTCTGGCTACATATAAGACACTTATGTGCAAGATTTTCGAGTATCCATTAATATTTTGAGTGTTCAACAAGAATGTCAAAGTTGTGAAAGGATATGGTTATGTTGCGAGTTGGTACAGGTATGTACGTGAAACTCATAAGTAATGAGCTCGATATGTGATGAACTTTTGGTAGGATTATGATTGAGTAAGTTATGATTATGCGATTTTGATAACGTTCATGCTACACTTCATCATGTTAATCGTATGTTAAATGTGTGGTTATGATGTTTATTATTTGCATAGGAACTTACTAAGCTATATAGCTTACTCGCATTTCTTTCCCTTGTCTTATAGTGTCACCAAGCTAACTCAGGGTTCGAAGACCGTCAGAGATCTACTCACACTATCAACAATTATTTTGGTACCAATGAATTCAACATTTTGAGTTATGTCATGTATAGGGGACTTGGTCATTTTGTTATGTGTCATATTGATTTGGCCAAATGTGTTGGCTTATATTGGTTAGAAGTTCATTTTTGTATAAGCCATTGGAAATAGACTAACATTGGTTATAAGTATATTCATATAATGATGTCTTTCATGAATGAGGTATTGATGTCTTGGTTGTGGATGTTTGGTTGTATGTATATGCTCGAATTGGTGCTATGTTATGTTGTATAGGTGTGTGCATTAAAGGGTGGCAAAATGGCTTGGTAAATAGCCTTATTTTTGTCCACAAGGGTAGACACACGAGCGTGTGTCTAGGCTGAGTGTGACACACGGCTTGTCCCACTGGCATGTGTTTAGGTCGTGTGTCCTCTGCACCCTAATTTTTGAAAAACAGAATGCCCAATATTGAGTATAAGGACAGAGACACGGCTGTGTGTCTCAGCTGTGTGAGGGCCACAGCCTTGGACATGGGCGTGTATCCCGGGCGTGTGAAGTCTGCACCTATTTAATGAAAAATCATAAATTTTAAATCGACCACATAGCCTAGCACACAGGTGTGTGTGACCACACGGCCTACCCCCACGGGCTTGTCCCATATCCACACCGGTGTGTGACCCTAGTTTAGTGAAAATTTTTTTAAGCTTTTTAAAATTTTCTAAAATTCTCAGTTTAGTCCCGAACCACTTCCAAAGTGTGTTTTGGGCCTAGTAGGTTTGTATTAAGGACTTTATTATTGAACGCAAAAAGTTTTAATTTGGACACAAATGCATAACCTAAAATTGTATATTTGTTCATGTGATAAGTCTGGTAATGCCTCGTACTGTAACACCCCAAACCCGGCCTGGAAGTTTGGCTCGAATCTGGCGTGTCACATTGAAGTGTTTTTCGAAAACCATGTTTCCATTAAAAACCCTTCTTAATAATTAAAAACTTATACCCATTTTAAACCTTGTTAGAAAACCTCAGCTGAATAGCATTCTTAACAACTTTGTAAAAATCCTGGCAGTTGCGGAAGCTTAATTTAAAAACAATTGCGGTTACGTGATGTTTTGAACAACAGTAGTTGCTTTGGAAAACCGTGTTCTAATACTAGCAATTATAAGAACAATAAATAAAATTCCAAATTTGAAATCTAGAAAATTGCAACGGCTTTGCTACAACCCACATAAAACATTTAAAAGTAATAATCAAAATTATAACATAAACAGTGTGTGTGGCTTCCTCCGAGCCCCTCGCAGCCCCGACCCGTCTAAGGCTGGAAATTACCTAAAAGGTTAATAAATGGGGTGAGTTTATGAAAACTCAGTGTGAAATCCCCTACTATAAAAGGAACAGTTAGTCATATAAAATAATTAAAAGTTTGGCCCTAGCCTTACTTACAGTTTCAGTATCAATTGGGCCTTAGCCCATTATAACAGACAGTACCAGATGGGCTTTAACCCATTACAGAATAAGAAACATTATCAGAACTAGAATCAGAATCAGAATCAGTATCAGGTAACAGAATCAAAATCAGAATGTGAATGCAATCCCAACCCAGTCTATAACCAACCGCTACACTCCACCCGTACCAGCCCTACACTCCATGTGGGGAATAGCTCAACCTACCCAGCCCTACACTCCACAGTTGCAGCATTGCTGCTAAGATATCAGTAAGTTAAGGCAAAGCCTCCAGAACAGATATTTGTGGCATAGCCACCAGAATCAGATAATGTGTCAAAGCCACTTAACAGAATACGTGGCACAAAGCCATCGATAACTGTAATAACTTCGGCACATAGCCATCAGTGACGGTAATATAACTGGCACACAGCCTTCGGTAAATATGATCGACACAGAGTCGTCAAAAAAATATGTTAGGCACATAGCCATAGGTAAATACGTTTGGCACGAAGCCATAGTCAAGATGGCACGAAGTTATATTTAGGTTGGCACAGAGCCATCCATAACGTGTCTATAATCGGCACGAAGCCCACAATATCAATACGAAGCCCATAATGACGGCACACAGCCTTCGGTAACATGATCGAAACTCAGGCATCGATCCGTCCACAATCGTCTCGGGTGACCCGTACGACCTTAACAGATCAGATCTTCCTCCGTACGAAATCCCAACCCATGCAACATGTTATGTATGCAGGATGTCATGCCCATATTTGAATCAAACAATCACAATCAAGTCATTCATATCACCAACATATATTCACAATCAAATCCGTCAACCACATAGTCCAAGTTAGTCCCTTGCCTACAAGGGCAAAACAGTCATTTAACACCCTAGGGACAAAATGGTAATTTTACCCCATAAGGGTATCTTGGTAATTCTACCCTACAGGGGCATTTCAGTAATTCTACCCTACAGGGGTATTTCGGTAATTCTACCCTACAGGTGTATTTCAGTAATTCTACCCTACAGGTGTATTTCAGTATTTCTACCCTACAAGGGTATATAGATAATTCTACCCTATAGGGGTATTTCAGTAATTCTACCCTACAGGGGTATTCCGATAATTCTACCCTACAGGGGTATTTCGATAATTTTGCCCTGTTCTACCCTACAGGGGTATTTTGGTAATTTTGCCCTGTTCTACCCTACAGGGGTATTTCGATAATTCTACTCTACAGGGGTATTTCGGTATTTCTACCCTACAGGGGTATTTCGGTATTTCTACCCTACAAGGGTATTTCGGTAATTCTACCCTATAGGGGTATTTCGGTAATTTTACCCTATAGGCTATAGGGGTATTTCAGTAATTCTACCCTACAAGGGTATTTCGGTATTTCTACCCTATAGGGGTATTCCGGTAATTCTACCCTACAGGGGTATTCCGATAGTTCTACCCTACAGGGGTATTTTGGTATTTCTACCCTACAGGGGTATTTCGGTAATTCTACCATACAGGGGTATTGCGATAATTCTACCCTACAGGGGTATTTTGGTAATTCTACCCTACAGGGGTATTCCGGTAATTCTACCCTACAGGGGTATTTTGATAATTCTACCCTATAGGGGTAATCCGGTAATTCTACCCTATAGAGGTATTTCGGTAATTTTGTAAATCGAGGGTAAAATGGTAATTCTGTAAATCAATGGTACTTTGATAATTTTACAAGTCGAGGGTATTTCAATAATTTTACAGGTCGAGGGTATTTTAGTAATTTCACAAACCAGGGATATTTTGGTAATTTTACAAACTAGGGGTATTTTGATAATTTTACAAACAAGGGGTATTTTGGTAATTTTACAAACCAGGGGTATTTTGGTAATTTTGTAAACCAATGGTGTTTTGGTAATTTTACAAACTAGGGGTATTTTGGTGATTTTATAAACCAAGGGTATTTTAGTGATTTTACAAACCAAGGGTATTTTGGTAATTTGGTAAACTAAAGTATTCTAAACAGGGATAAAAATACGAATGGCCCTAAAGCCTATTATCGACCCAAATGGGCCCACACGCTCGTGTGGCCCTTTTAGCCCAAATCTAGCCACAGATATGAGATTCACCTAGCCTAGTTCAATATTTACTACACAATCAAACAACTTATCCAATTGGGCCCATAGGCCCATTGGGCCCACATGACCCCTTTCGGCCCATCGCAGCCCGAAGTAGCCATCCTACAGCTTGAGTAGTGAGAAAATACACACCTGATTGGAGACTGGAGTTAATCCACGCTCCGAGCACTCTTAGCCGACGCCTAACCCAAACGAACACGCCATAAAGCGAAAGGGATCAGCCAAGAAAGGTACCTTTACTCTCCTCATGGTTCTCTATATTTAAAGCTAGCTTCGCATCCACTCTTATGTTAGCTTCCCGATGTGGGATCCTTCCATCATTAGAGTTTAAATTCAACACCAACTCTTGCCGCCCCCTATTAGCAAAATAAATGCTCTTTGCTTGCCATGGGATTCGAACCCATGCCTCCCCTCAGATGCTCCACACGTTACTTGCGATTAAGCCACAAGGCTTTTTTGTGTCACAATTTCTCCAACAATATTCTTAAGGCCTACCTACTACACCCAGGGTTTGATTCACCTTAAACCAAAATTTTTGCTAGAGTCCAGGTTTGAACCCAGGACTTTTCCAACACTTCTCAGCACACTTAACCACTGAAACAAGCCTTCAACTACGAAATTTTCACGCGCAATAGAATATTATAAGCTGCCTTCAACCGCTTCCATGATCAAGGCCCAAAACTTCTAGGCCCAAATTCAGGGTGTTACACGTACACTATTTTGACATTGGATAAGGGTAAGGGGTGTTACATTTCGTGGTATCAGAGCTACGATTTAGTCGATTCTTGGACTGGAGTAGCATGTGTAAGAGGCTAGCTATACATGTGATATATGAACTGTGATAGGGTGATGACTCCTGATTATTTTAAACTGTACTTTTATATAGTGAATGGATCTTGACCGAGCTGTAGCTGATGATGTAGAAAGTGATGCGCCGGCTCCCGCTTAAGGGGCAGCGTCATCTGAAAATAGACCTCTCACAGTCAGTCAAGGAGGAAGGGCTAGAGAAGCCTTCCTCCACATGATTAACGAGTGGTATTCGGAGTTTATTCGAACAAATCCAAATGCTCAACATCCTTCACCCTCTCCTTATTTCCAACCGATTGCCGTAGCTCCTTAAGGTGTGGAATTGGTATGACTGAATAAGCCTCCGGTTAACAAGATTCGAAAGCAAGGAGCTGAGGAATTCAGGGTTATTGTAGATGATGTACCGGAGAGCTGAATTTTGGCTTGAGAATACTACCAGGGTATGTGATGAGTTATTATGTACACCCGATGATTGCTTGAAATGTGCTATATCATTATTGAAGAACACAACATATCACTGGTAGAAGAACACAACATATCACTTGTAGAAGACACTAGTATCTGTGGTACCGAGAGAGAGGGTTACATAGGAATTCTTTCAAGAATAATTTCGAAAGAAATTTATTAGTCAGCGGTTCATCGATCAGAAATGTAAAGAATTTCTTCAGCTGAAACAGGGCCGAATGTTAGTGATAGAGTATGAGCGAGAATTTGTCAGGCTCAGTAAGTATGCCCGAGAGTGTGTTCTTTCTGAGGCTATTATGTGTAAAAGGTTCGAAGAAGGATTGATTGAGGACATCAGACTGTTAGTTGGAATCTTAGAACTAAAAGAATTTGTTATATTGGTTGAACGAGCTTGCAAAGCCGAATAGCTAAGCAAAGAGAAAAGAAAGGCCGAGAGTGAGGCTAGAGATGCAAGAAAAAGACTAATGAGTAAGTCATTTCAATCTCAGTCAAAGGAATCTAGAGAAATGTATTCTCATTCGAATGTTTCAGCTGGGTATTCGCACAGAAACCGTGGGAAACAATATTCGAGTTTTAAATCCCAAGCTACTTCAATGGCAAGTGTAGGTAATGTTAGGTCTAACAAACCCGAATATCAGTATTGTGGAAGAATACATCCTGACGAGTGTAGGATGAATGACTGAGCTTGTTTCAAGTGTGGTTCTCAAGAGCATTTTATCCGAGATTGCCCTAGGATGGCTGAGAAAGAACAATTTCAGAGTGCAAGGCTAAGTAGTACTACCAATAGAGGTAGGCCACTGAAAAATACCGGGAATGGAACTAACAGTAAAGGCGTGAGGAAAGATACAGTTGTGAGATCTGAGGCCAGAGCACTTGCTAGAGCTTATGCCATTCGTGCTCATGAGGATACGTCATCTCTTGATTTGATTATTAGTATATTTTATTTTTATGATACTAATGTTATTGCATTGATTGATACTGGATCGACTTATTCTTATGTTTGTGTGAATTTGGTATCTAGTAAGAATGTCCTTGTTGAGTTTATTGAGTTTGTAATTAAATTGTCAAACCCCTTAGGCAAGTATGTGCTAGTTTATAAAGTCTGCAAGAATTGTCTTTTAATGATTCGAGGTCACTGTTTTCCGGCTGACTTAATGTTGTTGCCATTTGACGAATTCGATGTTATTTTGAGTAGGGATTGGTTGACACTACATGATGCCATAGTAAATTGTGGACAGAAAACTATTAAATTGAAATGTGAAAATGGTGAGGTTATTCGGGTTGAAATCGATGAATCAAGTGAATTCCTATTGTGATTTCGTCTATGTCAGCTCAGAGGTACGTAAGGAAAGGTTGTGAAGCTTATCTTGCTTATGTGTCGGTAGTTTGTGAATATCCGAATATGTTTCTAGAGGAGTTTCCTGGGTTACCTCCGATCAGCGAGGTTGAGTTTTCTATTGATTTAGTACCTAGGACTTCTCCAATATCGATTGCTTTGTATAGGATTACTCCTACTGAATTGAAAGAATTGAAAGCTCAGTTGCAAGAGTTGACAGATAATGGTTTTGTGAGACGATTTTTTCGCCCTGGGGTGCTCCAGTGTTATTTGTAAAGAAGAAAGATGAATCTATGAGACTTTGTATCGATTACCGACAGCTCAACAAGGTGACTATAAAGAACAAGTATCCTTTGCCGAGGATTGATGACTTGTTTGATCAGTTGAAAGGAGCAATGATATTCTCGAAGATTGATTTGAGATCTAGCTACTATCAGTTGAGAGTTAAAGAGTTGGATGTGCCGAAGACTGCTTTTAGGACAAGGTATGGGCATTATGAATTTCTTATTATGCCTTTGGGACTAACTAATGCTCCTGCAGTTTTTATGGACTTGATGAATCGGATTTCTCGACCGTATTTAGATAAGTTTGTGGTTGTTTTTATTAATGAGATCCTGATTTATTCTCGAGACAAGTCCGAGCATGCCGAAGACTTGAGAACTGTATTGCAGACACTGAGAGATAAGAAATTGTTTGCTAAATTCAGTAAAAGTAAGTTTTGGCTCCGGGAAGTCAAATTTTTGGGACATATCATTTCAGGTGATGATATTCAAATTGATCCAAGTAAGATTTCGACAATTGTTGAGTGGAAACTGCCAAGGAATGTATTTGAAGTTAGAAGCTTTTTGGGTTTAGTCGGTTATTACCAACATTTTGCTAAAGGATTTTCGATGATTGCTACTCCTATGACCAAGTTTTTGCAAAAAGATATTCAATTTGAATGGTCCAAAAAATGTCAGCAAAGTTTTGAGAAATCAAAAGCATTATTGAATGAGGCACCAGTTTTGGTACAACCAGAATTGGGGACAGAATTTGTAATTTATAGCGACACTTCGTTGAATGATTTGGGATGTGTATTGATGCAGGAGGGCAAAGTGATAGCTTATGCCTCGAGACAGTTGAAACCACACAAGAAGAATTATCTGACGCATGATTCGAAACTGGCCGCCGTTGTTTTTGCTCTTAAAATTTGGCATCATCATTTTTACGGTGAGAAATGCCATATCTTTACTTATCATAAGAGTTTAAAATACTTGATGACTAAGAAAGATCTGAACTTGCGACAATGGAGATAGCTCGAGTTACTGAAAGATTTTGAACTAGTGATTGACTATCATCCAGAAAAGGTGAATGTAGTCGTAGATGCTTTGAGGAGAAAGTCCTTGTTTGCTTTGAGAGCTATGAATACAAACTGACTTTGTCTAATGACGGTTCAATTTTGGCCGAGTTGAGAGTTAGACTGATATTTCTTTGGCAAATTTGTGAAACTCAGAAAAATGATAGTGAATTTCAAGCTAAAAGAGCTCAGTGTGAATCAAGCAGTGATTCAGACTTTTCGTTCAGTTTAGATGATTGTTTGATGTTCCGAGATAGAGTATGTGTTGTAACAACCCAGTTTAGGGACAAATCGAAATAGTGATTTTGGGACCACGAATCCGACGTAGAAAGATTTATTTTTATTATATTTCTATGGTCTACAGCTTTATGGAATTGGTTCATGAAAATTTCGTTCGAAAATTTTATCGATTGGGCACTCAATTTAGTTAAAAGGACTAAATTGCAATAGGTGCAAAATGTGTGTTCTAGAAGCTAGAGGTGTCTAATTGTTATGAAATTTTAAATTAAAGGTCTTTAGATGGTAATTAGACCATTTGTTAATTAGATGGACAAAAATGGACATGATTAGCTAAAATTTTAAAGTTATGCATGAAGGGCATTGTGGTCATTTTTCAAATAAAGCAAAAATAACTAAATAAAAGTCTTCATCTTCATCAATTTAGTCCCCCTTGGCCGAAATTTACAAGAGGAAGACATAGCTAGGGTTTATCAAGCTTCCAAGCTCGATTATAAGACCATTCTAGCCCAGTTTTTTAATGATTTTCATGTTTTTGAGATCCTTTTAACCTAATCTAGCTATTTGAAGGACTAACTTGAAAGAAATATAAAGTTTAAAATTTTACCCATGTTAGATATTTGTGTATTTTGATGTCTAATGGTAGAAAATGCATGTTTGGTGTTAGATAAATTGCTTTTGCTAAGTGATTTTTGGTAAAAATGTCAAAACAGACTTATTTGTAAAAGTTATAAAATAATTAGTAAAAGTGTGATTAAGTGGAAAATGTGGGCTGGTATAAGTATGAAAATGGTTCAACTAGGCTTGGGCTTTGAAGAATTGAATACATTTCAATTTACGAGCATAGGGACTAAATTGTAAAAATGTGAAACATTAGGGGCAAAAATATAATATTTCCATAATATGATTTTTGGTCCAGATTGAATAATGTGAATATTAAATGAGTTAAATTTTTTATTATAGATCAAGAAAAATGAGGTTCAGACCTAGATCGGGGGAAAAACAAAGTGTTTGACGATTAGGTCCAATTCTACTATTTTTTTACCGAGGTAAGTTCGTATGTAAATAATGCAAAGTTATATTTATGTTTTAAATGCTTTAATATTGTATGAATTGTGATTGACTCTTTGGATGTATTTGACAAAGTTTTTTCAAGCGAGAAATACCGGTTGAACCTTAGGAATAGAATAGGATATGAGTGACATGTCATTAGGAACCCATGTGTATATGTATTTATGTAATCCGGGTGCTGGTCTCGTACATCCTACCACTGGCTGGGTAGTCCATTATGTGTTACAGATTCCTGACAGATTGTGTGAGCAACACTGTGTAGCTACGTCCTGATTGACAGCTTGTGCGAGTAGGCCCGTGAATAGCTCGAAAACAAGCCCATATGCTTATGAGATATGAGGTAGCTTTGGCTACATATATGGCACTTATGTGCAAGATTTCTGAGTGTCTATTAATATTCTGAGTGTTCAACGGGAATGTCAAAGTTGTGAAATGATATGGTTATGTTGCAAGTTGGTACAGGTATGTACGTAAAACTCATAAGTAATGAGCTCGATATGTGATAAACTCTTGGTAGGACTGTGATTGAGTAAATTATGATTATGAGATTTTGATAATGTTCATGCTAATCTTCATCATGTTAATTGTATGTTAATTTTGTGGTTATGATGCTTATTATTTGCATAGGAACTTAGTAAGCTATATAGCTTACTCCCGTTTCTCTCCCTTATTTTATAGTGCCACCAAGCTAGCTCGGGGTTCGAAGATCGTCGTAGACCCATTCACAGTATCAACAATTATTTTGGTACCAATGAATTCAACATTTTGAGTTATGGCATGTATAGAGGACTTGGTCATTTTGTTACATGTCATATTGATTTGGCCAAATGTATTAGCTTATATTAGTTAGAAGTTTATTTGTAAAAGGCCATTGGAAATGGGCTAATATTGGTTATAAGTATATTCATATAATGATACCTTTCATGAATGATGTGTTGATGTCTTGGTTGTCGATGTTTCGTTGTATGTAAATGCTTGGATTGGTGCTATGTTATTTTGTGTGGGTGTGTACTTTAAAGAGGTGGTAAAATGGCTTGGTAAATAGCCTTATTTTTGTCCACAAGGGTAGCCACACTGGCATGTGTCTAGGTCGTGTGCGACACATGGCTTGCCTACGGGCATGTGTATAGACCGTGTGTCCCCTACACCCTAATTTTTGCAAAACAGAATGCCTAATATTGAGTACACGGGCAGAGACATGACATTGTGTCTTAGCCGTGTGAGGTCTACAGGCGTGTGAAGTTTGCACCTATTTAATGAAAAATCATGAATTTTTAAATCGACCACACGACCTAGCACACGGACATGTGACTTGGCCTTGTGTATTCAATTTGTTCTTGGGTGATAAACAGAGAGTTACAGGGGTTTGGGACACGGACGTGTGTGGCCACATGGCCTGACCACACGAGCGTATGACCCTTGTCCAGCGAATAATTTCCTAAGCTTTGTAAAATTTTCTAAAGTCGTCGATTTAGTCCTGAACCACTTCCAAAGCATGTTTTGGGCCTCGTAGGCTTGTATTAGGGACATTATGATTAAATGCAAAAAGTGTTAATTTGAACGCAAATGTATAACCCAAAAATTGTATGTTTGTTCGCATGATAAGTCTGGTAATACCTCGTACCCTATTCCGGTGTTGAATACAGGTAAGGAATTTTATATTTAGTGGTATCAAAGCCATGGTTTAGTCGATGATTGGACTAACGTAGCGTATGTGAGAGTATAGCTATACATGCTACATATATAACCTGTGATAATGTGATATCTCTCGACTCTGATGAGATTTGTCTGACTTAGACAAGAAATACTTTTCCATCGAGCTAGTTCTGATGATATTGAAAAGGATACTCAAATATTTGAGTAAAAATGTGTCTATGATGAGTTGAAACTCATAAAGGTATGAATAAAAGTTCATAATATTGTGTTGATGATGTATGTTATATTATATTTGTGTACACATGAGAATTAAATTTTGAGGCTTTACGACCTTCACCCTCTCACCAGTGTAGTGTTATACAATGAAGTTCATAAGATTTAGATTGGGTAAGCTCACAAGCGAGAAATTGAGAGTTCAAGGGTTGAATGGTTTATAAAGTGGTCAGAGCTGAGAATGGGTTATCAAGTAAAGACAGTTCTAGAAGAGATATCAGATTATTCTGAAAATCATTTGGATCACGTAATGACGCTGCTAAAGAATAAGTTAATTTTGACTAATCGACTCATTCAGGTATAATGTCTAAAGAAGGTATTAACTAGAAATTCTTCTGAATTAATTTTCGTTAGTGAATGGAATAATGCGAGATTAGTGATGACTGTAATAGTCAGTAGAATTATGTTTGAGTTGTAAAGATATCCGAGTGCAGTGGTTATAGTTGAGTAAATTATGATGATCTCATTTGGGTATTCTATGTGTTCATTCATTCTCAGAGATATATGTAACTATTTATTTTTGGATAAGATTCTTGTCCTATGAGAACTCTAACTAACCATATTGTTAGTTGACAGCATTGTGGGTTTGGTTGGTTTATGATCAGCATTGCTCTATTTTTTTCTATGATATTTTATTCCATTACATTTGGTAGAAATTTGACTGTAAAATCCATATGATGCTAGAATTCTATTTCTACTGGTTATTGTTTCACTTTATGTAAATGGAAAGTATATTGCCTCTATCACAATTGATTTCAGTGCGTGTGATCGGTGTTTTTCTTTTGGATTTTCTCTAGAATATCATCGAGATTTTTATCATCTAATATAGGTTGTGTTCTCGAAAATTTAGTATAGCTTCACATCTTAGATTTTATTATCTCGGTTTTCTTGTGCTTCCTATTATTTAATTTATCAAACATGGATCATCTGTAAAGGATATTCAGTGATCGAAAAGAATTATATTCATTATGGTTATAATTTCTAGTTTGATCATGGGAGCATGGTGATGCTGATCTCAAGTTTTTCTAGTTTTCGTGAAAGAAGTTGGCATCGGCAAAAGTATAGACGGTGGAAGCTCAAGCTCAAATTTGTACGATGGTTTTCTTTTCTCAGGTAAGCTTAATTAAGGTCAATGAGTTAAATCGGGATATTATGTTTCGTTGAGCTAACACAGCATGTAAAGATCTTTGATTAGTATGTTGAGGGAAATATAAAAGATTTTATATTTGAGTTGTTCTAACAACATGAAGAAGAGATTACTTTGAAATATTATTATTTGATAGTTGAGATCAACTCAATTGTTTTAATTAGAAAGGGTTATTCAATTGAAAATTATTTTGAGTTATATGCATTTAAGTTTATCTTTAGGTATGAAAATAAATTTGTTCATTCACAAGTAAAAAGATGGACAGTCTGAAGGAAGAATTCAGGTTCTATAAAATATGATACAAAAATTTATCTATTAGGTTTGTTGTAATCGAAAGACATTATTATGAGTTAAAGTTGTTATGATTGATGAAGTTATTATGCTTGTGAAGTTTGAATGGTCTGATACTTTTTTTAATAGTTAAAAGCATTGTTAAACGAAGCACTAGTTCTAGCTTAACTTGAATCGAGCACAGAATTGGTGATTTTCAATGATGTGTTATTGAACAAATTGGGATGTATTTTAGTGCAAGAATGTAAAGTGATAGTTTATGCTTTCAGACGGTTAAGGCCATATTAAAAGAATTATCCGGCACGCGACTTGGAGTTGGCCGCTATTGTGTCTGTGTTGAAAACTTAGTGACACCATTTGTTTGTTGAAAAGATGTCACATACTTATTGATCATAAGAGTTTAAAGTATTTAAAGTCCCAGAAAGATCTGAATCTAAGACAACGTAGATGGTGCAAGCTATTGAAAGATTGCGAGTTAGTCATTGATTAATCTTTGAGAAAAGCAAATATAATTGCAGATTCTTGAGTAGAAAATCTTTGTTTACTTTGTGAGAGTTGGTTACACGATTGACCTTGTCTGATGATGGTTTGACCCTAGCTAAATTAAAAGATAAATCGATGTTTTAATGGCAAATTTGAGAAGCTCAGAAATGTGCTAGTGAATTACAAGTTAAACGAATACAGTGTGAGTCAACTTCTGATTTTGTATTTCAGGTCGGGCCTGATGAATGTTATTATTATTTTGACGTAGAATTTTTGTACTGAAAAATCCGGAGCTTATACAAAAAATCTTGCGTGAAGCTCACAAATGTAACTTGCCTTTTCATCCGGGGAGTAATAAGATGTACAACAATTTGAGGTAGATGTACTGGTGGGCAGGTATGAAAAGCGCTATTTCGAATTTTGTGTTTAGATCTTTGATTTGTCAATAAGTTAAAGACGAATATTAAGTGCATTCAGGACTATTGTAGCCAATGATGGTACCAGAGTGGAAATGAGATAGAGTTAAGATAGATTTCATATCGGGGTTACTCTAATCTCAGAAAAAGACAGATGCTATCTGGGTTGTTATTGATCGATTGATGAAATCTGCATATTTATTCTAGTATGTATAGATTTCTCACGTGTCAAATTGGCTGAGTTATGTGTTTGTAAGAATGTCAGGTTACACAGAGTGCCAGTCTTCATTATTTAAGATAGAGATTCGAGGTTTATATTGCAATTATGGAGAAAGCTACAAGAAACTCTAAGTACGTGGTTGTATTTTAGCAGTGAAATTCATCTTCAGATTGATGATAAGTGTGAGGGAGTGATCCAGACTCTTGACGATATGCTTCGTTACTATGTTTTAGAATTCAAAGGTAATTGGGGAAAGATGTTCACTGTTGGCCTAATTCACGTACAATAATTTTCAGTCAAGTATAAGATTGCACCGTATGAAGTTTTATGTGGTTCTAAATGATGAACTCTACATTGGATAGAGCTCAGTTAGAAAAAAAATATACATGAGGTTGAATTGATTCGTGATTCTGGGGAAAAAAGTGAAAGTGATTTGTGAAAGTTGAAAGTAGCTTTAGATTGGCAGAAGTGGTGTGCAGATTTAAAACGTAAAGATATTGGATTTCAGGTCGGCAACAGAGTGTTTCTAAAAGTGCCCTTGAGGAAGATTCTTCGATGTGGTCGCAAAAGGAAGTTGACTTTGCAATTTAATTAGGGTTGTATTAGTCATTTGAGAAAGTAGGGTAAGTGACATACTGACTTAAATTACCATCAAAGTTAGAACAGGTTCATAATGTGTTTCATTTATTTATGTTGTGAACAGATCATTTGTATATAATTTCTCCAGCAGAGATTGAAATTTAATTTGATATGTCATATAATGAAGAACTGATCAGAAATTTTTTTACTTGAGAGATTAAACTGTTGAGAAATAAAAATATAGCCCTAGTGAAAGTTTTGTGGCTATGACACAGGGTCGAAGAGGTTACGTGGGAACCCGAGGAAGCTATTAAAAAACAGTACCCTAACCTCTTTTTCTGTAAGATTTTCGGGGACGAAAATCCCTAAAGGGGGGAAGAGTTGTAACAACCCGTTTTAGGGCCAAATGGGAATAGCATTTTTTCGACCACGAATCCGACGTAGAAAGATTTATTTTTATTATATTTCTATGGTCTACAGTTTCATGGAATTGTTTCGTGAAAATTTCGTTTGAAAATTTTATCGATTGGGCACTCAATTTAGTTAAAAGGACTAAATTGCAATAGGTGCAAAATGTGTGTTTAGAAGCTAGAGGTGTTAAATTGTTATGAAATTTTACATTGAAGGTCCTTAGATGGTAATTAGACTATTTGTTAATTAGATGGACAAAAATGGACATGATTAGGTGAAATTTTAAAGTTATGCATAAGGGCATTTTGGTTATTTGTCAAATAAAGCAAAAATAACTAAATAAAAGTCTTCATCTTCATAAATTTAGTCCCCCTTGGACGAAATTTACAAGAGGAAGACATAGCTAGAGTTTTTCAAGCTTCCAAGCTCGATTGTAAGTCCATTCTACCCTCATTTTTAATGATTTTCATGTTTTTGAGATCCTTTTAACCTAATCTAGTTATTTGAAGGACTAATTTGAAAGAAAGATGAAGTTTAAAAAATTTACCCATTTTAGATATTTGTGTATTTTGATGACTAATGGTAGAAAATTCATGTTTCGTGTTATATAAACAACTTTTGCTAAGTGATTTTCGGTAAAAATATCAAAAAGGGCTTATTTGTAAAAGTTAAAAAATAATTAGTAAAAGTGTGATTAAGTGGAAATTGTGGGCTGGTATAAGTATGAAAATGGTTTGGCTAGGCTTGGTTTTTGAAGAAATTGAATACATTTCATTTTACGAGCCTAGGGATTAAATTGTAAAAATGTGAAACATTATGGGAAAAAATGTAATTTTTCCATAACATAATTTTTGGGCTAAATTGAATAATGAGAGTACTAAATGAGTTAAATTTGTTATTATAGATCAAGAAAAAATGAGGTTCAGACTTAGATGGGGGAAAAACAAAGTGTTTGATGACTAGGTCCAATTCTACTATTTTTGTACAGAGGTAAGTTCGTATGTAAATAATGCATTGTTATATTTATGTTTTAAATGCTTTAATATTGTATGAATTGTGATTGACTCTTTGGATGTATTTGACAAAGTTTTATCAAGCGAGAAATCCCAGTTGAACCGTAGGAATAAAATAGGATACGAGTGACATGTCACTAGGAACCTATATGTATATGCTATTATGTAATCTTGGTGCTGGTCTCGTACGTCCTACCAGCGGCTGGGTATTATGCTACATCTTGACTGATAGCTTATGTAAGCAGGCCCGCGAATAGATCGAAAATGAGCCCATATGTATTATGAGATATGAGGTAGCTTTGGCTACATATATTGAACTTATGTGCTTGAGTTCAGAGTATCCGTTAATATTTCGAGTGCTCAACAGGAATGCCAAAGTTGTGAAAGGATATGGTTATGTTGCGAGTTAGTACAGGTATGTACGTAAAACTCATAAGTAATGAGCTCGATATGTGATAAACTATTAGTAGGACTGTGATTGAGTAAATTATGATTATGAGATTTTGATAACATTCATGCTAATCTTCATCTTGTTAATTGTATGTTAATTTTGTGGTTATGATGCTTATTATTTGCATAGGAACTGACTAAGCTATATAGCTTACTCTCATTCCTTTCCCTTGTCTTATAATGTCACCAAACTAGCTTGGGGTTCGGAGACCGTCGGAGATCCACTCACACTATCAACAATTATTTTGGTACCAATGAATTCAACATTTTGAGTTATGGCATGTATAAGGGACATGGTCATTTTGTTACGTGGCATATTGAATTGGCCAAATGTGTTGGCTTATATTGGTTAGAAGTTCATTTGTAAAAGGCCATTGGAAATAGGCTAATATTGGTTATAAGTGTATTCATATAATGATACCTTTCATGAATGATGTGTTGATGTCTTGGTTGTGGATGTTTGGCTGTATGTATATGCTTGGATTGGTGCTATGTTATGTTGTATAGGTGTGTGCTTCAAAGGGGTGGCAAAATGGCTTGGTAAATACCCTTATTTTTGTCCATACAGGTAGACGCACGGGCTTGTGTCTAGGCCATGTGCGACACATGGCTTTCCTCACGGGCATGTGTATAAATTGTGTGTCCCCTGCACCCTAATTTTTTCAAAATAGAATGCCCAATATTGAATACAAGGGCAAAGACACGGCCGTGTGTCTCAGCCGTGTGAGGGCCATGGCCTTGGACAAGGGCGTGTGTCCTGAGTGTGTGAAGTCTGCACCTATTTAATGAAAAATCACGAAGTTTTAAATCGACCACATGGCCTAGCACACAGGCGTGTGACTTGGCCGTGTGTATTCAATTTGTTCTTGGGTGACAAACAGAGAGTTACACGGGTTTGGGACACGAACATGTGTGACCACACGGGCGTGTCCCATATGCACATGGGCGTATGACCCTTGTTTAGTGAATAATTTCCTAAGTTTTGTAAAATTTTCTAAATTTCTTGGTTTAGTCCCGAACCATTTCCAAAGCATGTTTTGGGCTTCGTAGGCTTGTATTAGGGACATTATGATTAAATGCAAAAAGTTTTAATTTGGACGCAAATGTATAACCCGAAAATTGTATGTTTATTCGTATGATAAGTCCGGTAATGCCTCGTATCCTATTCTGGCGTTGAATACGGGTAAGCGGTGTTACATGTGTACCGAAGAATGATGAACTTATTTAGAAAATTTTACATGAAGCACACAGCAGTTGGTTTATCAGTTTATCCAGGTAGTACAAAAATTTATAATGATTTGAAGAAATTTATTGGTGGTCAGGTATGAAATGAGATATCTCTTAATTTGTATCGAACTGTTTGATTTGTTAACAAGTAAAAGCCGAACACCAAATTCTTTTAGGTTTACTTTAGCCAGTGACGGTACCCGAGCGGAAATGGGATAGGATTACGATGGACTTTGTGATGGGTTTGCCTTTGGCTCCGAGAAATAAAGATGTTGTCTGGGTTGTTGTTGATAGATTGACGAAATCAGTTCATTTTATTCTAGTACGTACTACTACTCACTTGACAAGCTAGCTGAATTGTACATTATTGAAATTGTTAGACTGCACGGAGTGCCTATTTCTAGTATTTTGGATAGAGATCCGAGATTTACTTCGAGATTTTGGAAAAAAATTATAAGAAGCTTTGGGTACGAAGTTAAATTTTTCGCTTTTCATCTGCAAACTGATGGTCAATCCGGAAGAGTAATTTAGATTCTTGAAGATATGCTTCGATGCTGTGCTCTAGAATTTGAAGGTAGTTAGGAGAAATATCTACCATTGGTTAAATTTGCTTATAGCAACAATTTTTAGTTTAGTATAAAGATGGCACCGTATGAAGCATTGTATGGCCGCAAGTGTTGAACTCCATTGTATTGGACATAACTTAGTGAGAAATAGATTCACAGGGTTGACTTGGTTAGAGAAACCGAAGAAAAAGTGAAGGAAATCTGTGATTGCTTGAAAGCCACTTCAGATCGACAAAATTCGTACGCAAATTTGAAATGGAAAGAAATTGAATTTCAGATCAGTGATAAAGTATTTTTGAAAGTATTTCCGTGGAAGAAGATTCTGAGATTTGGTCGTAAAGGCAAGTTAAGTCCACGTTTCATTGGGCTGTATGAGATTATTGAAAGAATAGGGCCAGTGGCATATCGATTAGCTTAACCAACAGAGTTAGAAAAGATTCATAATGTGTTCCATGTGTTGATGTTGCGATGATATCGTTCTGATTCCTCACATATGATTTCTCCGGCAGAGATTGAAATTGGACCTGATATGACTTATGGTGAGGAACCGATCAAGATTTTAGCTCGGGAAGTTAAACAATTGAGAAATAAAAGTATAGCCCTAGTGAAATTTTCGAACAAAATTTCCATGAAACAATTTCATGAAACGATTCCCGAGAAAGCTATGAGAAAACAGTACCCAAACCTATTTTCTGGTAAGATTTTCGGGGACGAAAATCCCTAAAGGGGGAGAGTTGTAACAGCCCGATTTTGGGCGAAATCAGATTTTGGGACCACAAATCCGAAATATAAAGATTTATGTTATTATATTTTTGTGGTCCACAGTTTCATGGAATTATTTCATGAAAATTTCGTTCGAAAATTTTATCGATTAAGCACTTAATTTAGCTAAAATGACTAAATTGTAATAGGTGTAAAATATATGTTCTAGAAGTTAGAGGTGTCTAATTGCTATGAAATTTTAAATTGGAGGTCCTTAAATGGTAATTAGACCATTTTACTTTAAGTTGGACAAAAATGGACATGGTAGGGTAAAATTGCAAAGTTATAAGTGAAGGGCATTTTAGTTATTTGTCAAATAAAGACAATTTACTAAATAAAACATCTCCATCTTCTTCAATTTCATACCTTGGCCGAAATTTACAAGAGGAAGACATAGCTAGGGTTTGTCAAGCTTCCAAGCTCGATTCTAAGCCAGTTCTAGCCCCGGTTTTTAAGGATTTTCATGTTTTTGAGATCCTTGTAACCTCGTCTAGCGTTTTCAAGGACTAATTTGAAAGAAAGATGAAGTTTAAAAAATTTACCCATTTTAGATATTTTTGTATTTTGATGACTAATGGTAGAAAATGCATGTTTGGTGTTATATAAACAACTTTTGCTAAGTGATTTTCGGTAAAAATGTCAAAAAGGACTTATTTGTAAAAGTTAAAAAATAATTAGTAAAAGTGTGATTAAGTGGAAACTGTGGGCTGGTATAAGTATGAAAATGGTTCGGCTAGGCTTGGTTTTTGAATAAATTGAATACATTTCATTTTACGAGCCTAGGGACTAAATTGTAAAAATGTGAAACATTATGGGAAAAAATGTAATTTTTCCATAATATAATTTTTTGGCTAAATTGAATAATGAGAATATTAAATGAGTTAAATTTGTTATTATAGATCAAGAAAAATAAGGTTCGGACCTAGATGGGGAAAAAACAAAGTGTTTGATGACTAGGTCCAATTCTACTATTTTTGTACCGAGGTAAGTTTGTGTGTAAATAATGCATTGTTATATTTATGTTTTAAATGCTTTAATATTGTATGAATTGTGATTGAATATTTGTATGTATTCGACAAAGTTTTGACAAATGAGAAATCCCGATTGAACCTTAAGAATAGAATAGGATACGAGTGATATGTCACTAGGAACCCATTTGTATATGCGATTATGTAATCCGGGTGCTGGTCTCATACATCCTACCAGTGGCTGGGTAGTCCAACATGTGATACGGATACCTGACAACTTGTGTGAGCAGCACTGTGTAGCTACGTCCTGACTGACAGCTTGTGTTAGCAGGCCCGCGAGTAGCTCGAAAACGAGCCTATAAGTATTATGAGATATGAGGTAGCTTTGGCTACATATATGGCACTTATGTGCAAGATTACCGAGTATCCATTAATATTCCAAGTGTTCAATGGAAATTCAAAATTGTGAAATGATATGGTTATGTTACGAGTTGGTACAGGTAAGTATGTGAAACTTATAAGTAATGAGCTCGATATGTGATGAACTCTTGGTAGGATTATGATTGAGTAAGTTATTATTATGAGATTTTGATAACGTGCATACTAATCTTCATCATGTTAATTGTATGTTAAATGTGTGGTTATGATGTTTATTATTTGCATAGGAACTTACTAAGCTATATAGCTTACTCCCCTTTCTTTCCCTTGTCATATAGTGTCACCAAGCTAGCTCAGGGTTCGGAGATCGTCGGAAATCCACTCACACTATCAACAATTATTTTGGTATCAATGAATTCAACATTTTGAGTTATGGCATGTATAAGGGACTTGGTCATTTTGTTATGTGTTATATTGATTTGGACAAATGTGTTGGCTTATATTGATTAGAAGTTCATTTTGTTTATAAGTATATTCATATAATGATGCCTTTCATGAATGAGGTATCGATGTCTTGGTTATGGATGTTTGATTGTATGTATATGCTTGGATTGGTGCTATGTTATGTTGTGTAGGTGTGTGCATTAAAGGGTGGCAAAATGGCTTGGTAAATAGCCTTATTTTTGTCCACACAGGTTGACACACAAGCATGTGTCTAGGCCGTGTACGACACACGGCTTGCCCTACGGGCATGTGTTTAGGCCGTGTGTCCCCTGCACCCTAACTTTTGCAAAACAGAATGCCCAATATTGAGTACACGGGCTGAGACACGGCCGTGTGTCTCAGCCATGTGAGGGCCACAGCCTTGGACACGGGCGTGTGTCTCGGGTGTTTGAAGTCAGCACCTATTTAATGAAAAATCATAAATTTTAAATTGACCATACGACCAAGCTTACGGGCGTGTGACTTGGCCGTGTATCTTCAATTTGTTCTTGGTGACAAATAGAGAGTTACACGAGTTCGAGACACGGGCGTGTGTGACCAGACAGCCTGCCCCCACGGGCGTGTCCCATATCCACACAGGCGGGTAACCCCTGTTTAGTGGAAATTTTTCTAAAATTCTCGGTTTAATCCCGAACCACTTCCAAAGTGTGTTGTGGGCCTCGTAGGCTCGTATTAATGTCTATATGATTGAACGCAAAATGTTTTAATTTGTTCGTGTGATAAGTCCGGTAATGCCTCGTACCCTGTTCCGGCGTTGAATACGGGTAAGGGGTGTTACACAAACACACTAATGAAAGCTTGAAGTTTGTTGAACCTTATGGCTTCATGAGAATGGAGAAACAGTGGAGGATGAAGAAGAAGAAAGAATATTCTTTTTCTTTCCTTCCACCTTGTTCCTTTTTATGTTATACTTTTTAACTTAATTTTCATGTTAATTTTAACCTTCAAAAATTTCTTAAATTGTCCAATATAAATCCAAATTATATAATTGCCACATTAAACCTTAAAAAAATCTTAATTAAACTCTTTAGCTAAAAAAACATTAGAAATCAAAATTTATAGTTTTTATGATTTAGTCCCTATATCTTAATTAAACATTCAATCTACAAAATTACAGGACTAAAATTTAATATAAAATCATAATAGACTAGTAAATATTCTTAATATTTACTGACTCGATCATTGGAAAATAGGGTTTCAAAACCACCATTTTCTATACCACTAAAAATAGGTTGTTACAATTTTCCCCCTAATAAATTTTTTGTCCCAAAAAATGTTACTAGAGAAAAGGTTCAGATACTACAATTTCATAGTTTCTTCTAGTTCCCAGGTGACTTCCTTGATATCATGACGTTTCTGTAGAACCTTTACTAATGCTATCCGTTTATTTCTCAACTCTTTAATTTCCTGAGTTAAAATTTTCATCAGTTCCTCACTATATGTCATATCAGGCTATAATTCTATTTCAACCGAAGAAATTACATGCAAAGGATCAAATCTGTATTGTTACAACTTTGACAAGTGAAAAACATTATGAATCTTTTCAAGTTCTACCGACAAAGCTAAACGATATGCTATGAGCCCTATTCTCCTGAAAACCTTGTACGAACCATTAAACCTTGGACTAAGTTTCCCTTTTAGGCTAAAATGTAGAACTTTCTTCCAAGGCAACACTTTTAGGTCATTTTAATGCTGGACTGATAGCTTCAAACTATGCCATTTTAACACCGAAATGATAATTATTGCAAACTTGGCTAACGATAGAAATTTCTCCCAACTGCTTTCAAACTCGAGAATAGTACATCGTAACATATCCTCTAAGACCTAAATTATTCGCTTTGACTATCCGTTTATCTTCGGGTGAAAAGCTATACTAAAATTAAGTTTAGTGCCTAAAGCCTCGTGTAGTTTACCCCAAAACTCAGAGGTAAATCTTGGGTCTTGATAAAAAACAGTAGATAGTGGCACACCGTGCAATCTGAAAATCTCAGAGATTTACAACTCAGCTAGTTTCTCAAGTGAATAATTGCTTCTAACGGGAATAAAATGAGTTGATTTCATCTGTCTGTCTATAATTACCTAAACAAAATCTTTATTTTTCTGTGTCAAAGGCAGACCAAGATACAAAATCCGTTGTAACTTGTTCTCACTTCGACTTTGAAATCATAATAGGTTGTAGCACCCCTGATAGAACTTGGTGTTCAGTTTTCACCTATTGACATACTAAGCACTTTGATACAAACTTTGAATCGCACGTTTCATTCCTGGCCACCAATACATCTATTTCAGATCAGAATACCTTTTATTACTGCTCGGATGCATCGAATAGACACTACTATGAATTTCGTTTAAAGTATTCTGTTTCAACTTTGAATCAATAAGTAATCACAATCCGTTACTAAAATATAAGATACCATCCGTTCCAATGCTAAAATCAGCCGTCTGACCATCCATAGCTAGTTTCTGTTTAGCCAAAAATTTAGATCATCATTTTGCAACTCTCGAATTTTCTGTAAGAACAAAGGTTTAGCCCCCAACTCGGCTAAAATAGATCCTTCATGCTCAAAATTCAACTGGGTATTCATCTACCTTAATGCAAAAAGAGATTTCCGACTTAAGACGTCAACAACAAAATTAGCTTTACCCGAATGGTAATCAATTATCAAATCATAGTCTTTTAATAGTTCAAGCCATCTTTGTTGCTGCAAGTTTAGTTCTTTCTGAGTCATCAAATACTTCAGACTTTTATGGTCAGTAAAAACATGAGATTTCTCGCCATAGAAATATTGTTACCAAATATTTAAAAGGAACACGACTACGGTAAGATCTAAATTGTGATTTGGGTAATTTCTCTCGTGTGGTTTAAGTTGTCAGGAATCATCTGCTATAACTTCTCCATCATTCATTAGAACATAATCCAAACCATTCAATGAAGCATCGTTGTAAACAAAAAATTCTTTCCTAGATTCAGGATGAGTTAACACTGTTGCCTTTGTCAACATGGTTTTCAACTGTTCAAAAATTTATCATCATTTCTCTGACCAAACAAAACTAACATCTTTCTGTAATAGCTTTTTCATCGGCAATGCTATTATTGAAAAAACCGATGATGTACGGTTAAACCCAGAAAATTGCGTACCTTAAAAACATGTTTTAGAGGCATCCAATTCAGAATAGCAGAAATCTTGCTCAATCCACCTATATGCCTTTTGCTGAAATCACATGACCAAAAAATCCAACCTCCCTAAGCCAAAACTCACATTTACTAAACTTTGCATATAATTTTTTCTCACGTAAAGTATGTAATACGTTTTCAAGTGTTGAGCATGTCCAGACTCATTTTTAGAATAGATCAAAATATCATCAATAAATACAACTATGAATTTGTCTAGATGTGGCTGAAAAACTCGATTCATTAAGTTCATAAACACTACAAGGGCTTTCGTCAAACCAAAAGGCATCACCAGAAACTCATAATGTCTGTAATGGGTTCTGAGTGTAATTTTTGGACGCCAACATCTTTAACTCATAGTTGATAGTAATCGGATTGGAGATCTATCTTTGAAAACACTGTGGCTCCTTTCAGCTGATCGAATAATTCATCTACATGGGGCAGTGGATATTTATATTTTATAGCGACTTTATTCAATTTTCAATAATCAATACAAAACCTCATCGACCTATCTTTTTTGTTCACAAATAAAACTTGTGTGCCCCAATGGACACACTCGGCTGAATAAAATCGCTGTCAATACATTCTTGCAATTGTATTTTTCATTATTTTAGCTTAGTTGGAGCCATTCTATACGGGGCAATTGAGATTGGAATAGTTCTAGGTATTAATTTTATAGCGAATTCAACTTCCCATTCAAGTGATAATCTAATAAACTCCTCAAGAAATACATCAGTAAATTCACAAACTTTCGGTACCTAATCAGTCTTCATTTCTGATGCTCTGGTATCTATAATATAAGCTAAAAATGCTTCACAGCCTTTTTTGATCAATTTCTATGCAGATATTGTGACAGCCCAAAATTTACCCTAGTCGGGAAGTGGTTTCGGGACCACAAGACCGAGTCGTAAAAATAATTTCTTGCTATATTCTATGCTTATTATGTGTGAACATGAGTATGTGGAAGTTTCACTCCCTAATTTTACCAATTGCATGAGAAATTATTAATTGGGATCAATTTGAGACATTGTAAAAATATGATAGTCTAATTCAAATGGTCTATTAGTGCATGTACCAAAAAGAGTGGTTTTGCATGTCAAATTGCCCAAAAGATGATGGGTGGCCGGCCAAGGAGTGATGGTGCTCCACTTATTCCAATTTATTATGTTTTGTTTAGTTAACAAATGACTTAAAATAATTATAATAAAATGGAATAAAAGAGAAAAAGGGAAGAGGAGTGTTCATATTCTTCTCCACCTTGCCAAAACCGAAACCAAAGAAGAGAAAAAGGAAAATTCTCCTTTAGGCAATTCGGCACTACATCTTGCTAGTAGGAGGTAAGTTTTGAAGTGTTAGTTAAATCTTCTTATATGTTTAAGTCAATTTGTGAATGTATTTTGACAATATTAAGAAGGATTCAAACTTTTATGATGGTTGGACACTAAACCGTGTATCAAAGTGCTAGAATTAGTAGTTGTTTACATGTATTATTGAATGAGTAGAAGGTAGAAAGGGGGTTTAGATGGAAGGTTCATTTGATTTATTTTTGTCCTTGTATGAGAAGAGGTTCATTGTTAAGGCCGAATGAGCATGCTAGATTAGTTGAAAAAAAAAATGTTCATGCTATGAGGTAATTTGAACAATTGACCGAAACATGGAAGGAAGGGTAAGATTTATAAATTATGTTTTAGGGTGGAAGGTATAATGAAAGTTGTATTAAGCTTAATGTGCATACTTTGGCCTAAGTGTGGAGGAGTATTCGGCTAAGATAGTTGAATGTGGGTGTTGCCGATTTTTAAATGTAGATTATGGGAGTAGCTATAATGGGCATTAAGATGTTGAACTTAAGAAATTAGAAGTAAATGAACTTGATAGTATTTAAGAGATAGAGGTGATAGATTAATGTTGCACATTCTGCTATGGTTAGGCATGTTGATGACCTTATCTTGATTTAAATAATTAGGCATAAAAGGGTGGTAAAGGGGATGGAATTGTTGAATGATTAGTTGGGTAACAAAAGAGGCATTCGGCCATCTCTTGAGAGCTTGTGTGATGTTGGGTTTAAAATTAGCAAAGGTAACTTACCTAATGCATGTGCATGTGTGATTAGATTTTTTTTTGATGACATGATAGTTGCATGAGGTTGTTAGCCGAATATACTAACATACATATACATGTGAAATTGGATTGTAAATATTTAGCAAGGTGATTAAACTAGTTAAATTATTGATTTAGCTCAAGGAATTAAAGGAGGTGAATCGAGCAAAGGCAAAGAAAAGGTTATCGAGTAGCCGAGTTGGAACCGTCTTACCCAACACGAGGTAAGTCATTAAGCATGTAGTTGGTATTATTTCAATGGTCATAATGTTATGTATTGATGCTGAATGGAATGAATAAATGTACATATATATATGCATGTACGTATGTGATGATGAAATTGTTGAATGAAATAAAAGAGGTAAGATGTAATGAGTTGTTGATCTCGGCACTAAACGTGCGGAATAACCATTTATGACCATGAGATTGGCGCTAAGTGCGCGGGATTAAATTGTACAGCACTAAGTGTGCGATTCGACTATGTTGCACTAAGTGTGCGAAATGAATATGATGCACTAAGTGTGCGAATTGACCATGCGGCACTAAGTGTGCGAGTCTGACTATGTAGCACTAAGTGTGCGATTTGATTTCGTGGCACTAAGTGTGCGAGTTGATTATATAGCACTGAGTGTGCGGGCTCAATATACATTCGTGAATCATTATGGACACTATGTGTGCGACACTATTGAGTTGATCGCGGACAGCGGATCGGGTAAGTGTCTTGAGTACATGGCTAATATGTGCTATGCGTATACTTGGTGTTGAGCTCGGTAAGTTGAACCTATGTGACAACTATACTTGAAGTCACGTACATAAAAATTTATCGTAGGATGGGTGAAAGGCCGTTTTGTTGTTTGATTGTAACGAAAATAAATTGATTTATGAAAATGCTTCAATGTCCTATTGATGAGTATATGAATTGTGAATGCATGAATTGATATGAAATTGAATCGGTATGTTGGAGGAACTATGGCATGGTTCGGTATGGATGGAGTAAATTGTCTCATTCCATTTTGTTCCTCTTGTGATAATGTTATTGATGTATAGTAGAGCATTGCTTATGACTTACTGAGTTATAAACTCACCCGGTGTTTCCTTGTCACCCATTATAGGTTGCTTGGACTCATCAATTTTTGCGGGGTCGGGCCGTCATCGAAGTCATCACACCGGATAGCTAGTTTTGGTACTTTCTTCTTAGTGTGCTTAGAAGATCATTTTGGCATGTATAAGCTAGTACGTTGTGTTTGAATTATGGCATGTAAACTTTAAGCCATGCGAAAATGGCACGAATGTTCGATTGAGTTGGATCAAGGGTAGGCATGAAATGGACCTAGTTACTTTCGTAACAGATGCTGGCAGCAGCAGTGTCATGAGATTGAAAAATCACTAAAAATAGTAGGAGTGGAATTAATTGATGAATAAATTACGTAATCGAAGCTCGATGAGTCTGTTTTCATGAGGAAGTAACGGAAAGATCATATGGGCAGTATATTAAGAGATAATCAGATTTTAGTGGACAGGGCCAGAACGGTTTCTGGATTCCCTGCCCCGACTTTGGAAATTCATTATAAATTAACCAGAGATAATTAGGGGTCGTACCATATATGTGCAGATTCCTCTCTGAGTCTAGTTTCCATAGAAACAAACGGCAACAGTATTGAAGCCCCGTGCAGGGAGATATCCCAGTCGTAATGGGCAAAGGTCAGTGTAGTCGACCCCTGCAACTTGGGGAACTTTGACTAATAAACTGTACTGATTGGCCCAACCAAAAAATTCTAGAAAAAAATACATAGATGGGCACATGAGTCTAGTTTCTGGAAAAATTTACGAAACTGATTTTCGAGTTCCGAAACTCAAGATATGATTTTTAAAACGACTAGTACACAGATTGGGCAGTGTCTGGAAAATAAATTTTTGTAAGGGGTTAAAGCCAGTTAACACCTCGTGTTCGACTCCGGTGTCGGATTCGGGTTCGGGGTGTTACAGATATTATCGATATCACTTTCGTAATACAATCAGATCTATCAGACTCAACGATAATCAATTCACCACTCTGACATCTCAAATCAGTTCCTTGCTTTTTACAATTCACTACTGCATCATGTAAAATCAAGCAATCTATTCCCAGAATTATATCAAATTCATTAAAAGATAGTAACATCAAATCAACAGGAAAGTTATAGCCCTGGACTTTCAGGGGACACTGTCTACATATCAAATCAACTATGACACATTGACCTGACAAGTTTGTTACCTTGACAACATACTTAATTGAGTCTACTAGTATATTCTTTTTTGTTACTAACGTAGCGCATATATATGAATGTGTTGACCTAGGGTCAATCAATGTGTGCACAGTAACATCAAACATAGAGAAGGTACCACCAATAACATCAGGAGTTGAGGCTTCTTCACGAGCACAAATAAAGTAAGCCCATGCAGGAGCTCGAGCTTTATATCGTACACTTCTATCTTTTGTTGCACCTCTACTGACTCCAGTAGTACCACTATTTCCTGGTTGTCTTGCTCTCGTAGAAGTAACTATTGGTTTCATATTCTGATCTTTGTTTTGGTCAGGTCGATTTGGACAGTCTTTTTAAAAATGATTAAAATATAAACAATTGAAACAAGATCTATCCTTCAACCTACACAGACCAAGGTGGTTTCTACCACAGTGATTACATTTAGGCATATTGTCACATTCCAAAAACCAAGTTAGTAGAAATTAGGTTAATGAACCGATAGAGTGGTCACTCAAATTTTATTTATTTATTTTAGATGATCTTTTGATATTAATAAATATCAAGTATAGTGGTTGAGTAGTGGTGGAGTTGTCCATGATGACTTGTGTTCAAATCTCTTCCCTCACATTATTTTCTATGTGGTGTAATTTTGCCTCAAACCTTAGTAAAGGTCACACCATATTTTTAGAATAAATGTGGTAGGAATTAAAACAATAAAGTGAAGTGATCAAGTGGTTAAGTGGTTAAGTGGTTAAGTGCTTCTATGTTATCCTAGAGGTTCTAAGTTCAAATCCTCTTGTTCTCATTATTTTATTTAATTTGTTCAACACAATTTCCATATGCATAATGTGTTTTCTGTCCACCCCGTTGTTACCATGTTTAAGAGGATTCCTTTCCCTCTTTATGAGTCAAACTTACCATAAGTTGAGGTAAAGGTTCTTATGTTCTCTCTCATTCCTTTCACTTCATCTTTGCCAAAAATCAAGTGTTGACCATAGTAAAACATCCTATTTTCGTCCACCTCTTGTATTCCTCCTCTTTTCTTTTCTTTTTCCTATCCTCTCCATTTCATTTTCTCCCATTTTTGAAAAAAACAACTACCACCTTCAACCACCATATAAAATTCCTCCACTGCGAGTTATACCTTCACCACATCCACACCACCATCCAAGGTTCTTTTCTCCTCATCTTTTTTTTCTATCACCTCCCTTCACTGCTACTGTCGCTGTTGTGAACCGATACGAACCATCACGGGAAAACCTTTCCCTACCACTTTTTTTCTTTTCTTTCAATATTGTGATCGAACGCTTCCACTCTTTTTATATTTTTTTCTTACCTCATTGGACCACCATCTCCAATGCCATTTTTTCTATCGGGTTTTGGTTTTCCCCTTTTTCTTTCCCGTTTGATCTCTTCCATCTCTTCTAAGGATTCAATCATCCTATTTTATTTTTTTTGTGGCCAAGACTTTTCAATCATATAATCCTTGTAGATCGTTAAACCTTTCCACTCCTTCGCCAAGTTTCGTCATCAATTTCGTTATGTTATCGAGTAGTGACCAAATGACGCTATCCAGAAAATCATTAGTGTGGTAATGAGAGCATCTGACCCAAGTTTTGATCTAAGGGTTCATAGTTGGTGAGATTTATTTCAATAATCAATCTTTAAGTAATAAACCATACCTGATGGATCTATACTAAAATACATATTTGGTGCATTAGATTCATGTACCGGGTTTAGATCCAAGGGAAATATCTTCTAATAAAATTATCATAATCAAATCTACAATATAAGGTGTGGGATTTAAATCTTTAATTTGAGTATAATATGTCACTTTCATTTTGAATTATATGATATTAAATAATTGATTGAGAGTACATTAAGTACTCAAAAAGGAGTTGAGAAACTCATCAAGAAGAAACCCAAGTAAGTGATCATAACCCATTAGTTTCATGAAAGGCATGTTTTGTGATGCGTTTGTAACAGCCCAAAATTGGGTGTAGTAGGAACAGTGGTTTCGGGACCACAAATCTAAAGTCAAAATAATTTTTTTATTATTTTATTAAAGTTTACAGCATGATAGAATCTTTGTGCGGACGTTTTGTAAATAAATTTTGCCATTTGAGTGTTTAATTTGGTAAAAAGGATTAAATCGTGTAAAACGTAAAAGTTGATTTCTATAAGTTAAAGGTATTAAATGGTTATGAAAGTAAATAGTGGGAGACCTTAAGTGGTAAATATCCCATAGATGTTGGTAGTGGAATTTTGTGGCTTGTTATTGTTGAAATTATGATGTTATTAAAGGTTAGTTTTGTAAATTGGTTAATAAAGATTAAATAAATAAAACCAAAGCCATTATTTTGTACCCATCCTCATCTTCTTCAACCGATTTTAACCTAGAAAAGCCATGGATACATCCGGCCAAGCTTGTGAGCTAAATTAGAAAGAAGAAGAAAGCTATTGCATGTTCATTTTGAGCTCAATTAGGAGCTGGTTCCACAAGAAATTCGGTGGCAGCAAGAAGAGGAAGGATATCGTTCAAGGGTGGGCTCGACTGCTGTTCAGTAAGTTCTTCAAAGGAAACTTTGTAAAATTTTTATGTATAAAATATATTTATTACATGCAAGTAATTTTCGGCTAATAGGACTGTTAAGTAGAGTTTAGTAGCTTAAAACACATGTTATTTTTACCAAAATACTGCAGTTAGAAGTGAAGAAAAATTTAGATGAAAAAATGCATAAGTTGCTGTTGAAATCTGCCACACGAATGTCTATTGCTTTAGCATGTAGTTGCTGTATTGAAAGTGCAGTAAATTCTGGTGTAATTGGTCTGCTGCTGTTGTAAATAAGGAAAAATATTAGTTGTTAAATGTTAACCATATCTCTGTCTGAAAGAGATATTTGCGGTCCGAATGCTGGAAATTTCAACATTTAATTCCTCTTATTTAAACTGATTAAAAAAATTGCTGTAAATGCAACATTTGTTTATGCTAATCACTCACCAATTAACTGATAGTGAGCTTAAAATTAAGTTGTTTGAATATGTTAAATTCACTGTTCAATGCACTACCATTTATGCTGTTTTATTTAGAAAATGTAGCTGTCCGAATCTGTTGATTTCACAGTTAAATTTAGATGTTGTTATACTGCCAATTGGTGTTAATTAAGTTGTCCAGTTTGGGTTAGTACTACTATCCGAATGTGATGTTGTTATGTTGATTTAGTAACTTGCATTGTTGATGATCTTACAATGTTTGAAACATAATATATATTAAGTATGATTTTACAAATTAAATGTCCTGTACAATTGATAAGTTGTTATATTAAAAATGTCTTCATTTACGTTCGATTTAAATGCTTAATGTGTTGCTGTAAAGTGCTAATTTGTTATCTTAAAAAAATGTGTTCACTCGCGTTAATTTTAGATGCTTAATGTGCTGCTGTAAAGGGCTGATTTGTTGTCTTGAAAATGTGTTCATTTACGTCCATTTTAAATGCTTAATGTGCTTTCTAGAAATTTATGTTTAAAGTTACTTCCAAGTTGACAATTGAAGTTAAAGAAAGAAGTAAAATTCATTTTGTGAAAGGGATTTGACGTTAACTTACAGGTTGTTTAGGTTGTACTGCATGAGGGAGTTAAAGTAGTACTTAATACAGTTTATTGGTAATTGATATGCTGCGGTTATATTGTATATCATTGGCTGCCCAATTAGGACAAATTCATGGTGTTTAGCTAATTAAAATGTTTTTGATATAACGTGAATCATTGACTGTCCAAATTAGGGCATAATTACAGTATTAGTTAATTGAAATACTAATTTTGTGATGTGGATCATTGGTTGACCAATTTAAGACACTTATTGTATTTTAGTTATTAAATGTTGCCGTTAGGAGAAGGATTATTGCTGTCCAAAGCATGTAATTATGCTGTCCAAAAGTGGCATTTGTTGTGTCTATTTATGTTTCAAGATTTGGTCCAATTTTTGTAACTAAATTGCTGACCAAATTAGTAATAAAAATATCTAATAAATGATTCAAAATTCTCCATGGACATGAATGTTATGTATTGGTCAAATTGGTAACGATACTATCCATTTCAAGCTTTAAAGAATTATCCGAATATAATGTTATTCTTAATAATGTTGGTTAATGTATGGATATTTTGAGCAATTGTAAGTTCATATGATTTTTAATAATGCAATGTGTAATTTAATGTTATTGCCTTGATATTAAATGAGATGTAAGTTTATATGTAAGTAATATATCAATTTTACTTGTATTATGATATTTTATAATAATATTGGAAATATGTTTGTTGATAATTACTTGATTGGTGAAATTGTTGGAAAAGAGAGAGAAATCCCGATTGAACATTCAGAAAGATTGGATGATACAGATGGTACGTAGCTAGGTCACATGTATGGTGCTGAGTGCACATCATGTGTACAAGAGAGCTACGAGACATTATGATGTAGCTAGGTCACATGAGAGATACTATGTGTACACCATGTAGACAAGAGAGCTACGGAATATATGTAGCTAGGTCGCATGCGTGATTCCAGGTGAAGGACACCATGTAGACAAGAGAGCTACGAGATAAACTGGCTAGGTCACATGGGTGGTACTAAGTGTTCACCATGTGTACAAGAGAGCCAAACTATATGATGGGTGGAGCTATGTGCTGAACCCACCAAGTATCGAGGATTGATTCGAAGTGTTCAACGGGAGACTTACTATGTACTGCTTTGTGAGTTTTGTGATGAATAAGTGCAGGAACTTGGTTATGTGAATGATGTGTTCATTAAGTGACCGGGATGTGGTAAGGTTATAAACAAGTAAGTTATACATGAGGATGATTTTATGGTGACCTTGTAATCATGAGCCTATACTTGTGATGTATGAAATGTGGTGAAAATGATTTGTGATATGTATGTTAAAATGAGGTTAATATAAAGAAAGTGTGAAAGAGTGAATTAGCAATAAAAGTGTTTTGGACAGTAGCAGTGATGTGACTTTGAAAAATCACCAAACATAGTAGGAATTTAATTAGAGGCCGAATGAGATATTAAATTAAAGCTAAATGAGTCTATTTTCATATAAAAGAAACAGAGCAAGCAAAGGAATTCTATATTTTTAGATATTTATATTTTTGTGAGACTAATTCAGAATGATTACGTGATTCCCTGTTCTGACTTGGTAAAATCATCATAAATTGTACAAAACTAATTATGGGGTATGGTTTATATGATTAGAAACCTTAATGAATCTATTTTTTATTGGAATAATCAGAAACATTATTTGAATTCTTTACAATGAGATAACAGAGTTTTTATATAGAGAGGTCAGAATTGTCAGACAGTGAAATAGATGAAAATTTAAGAAAAATCTGGTATTGATTGACAGAACAAAAAATTCTGAAAATTTTTTGGTATAAATTTATATGATTCTAGTTTCAAGGAAAATTTACGAAAATTAATTTTGAGTTCTGTAGCTTAAGTAATAATTAAATTAGTGACTATGATTCAGGAAAACAACCTTAGCTGATCTCGTGTAAAAAGATGAAATCATGTGATTAATGATTCTATTTTCTTGAGCATATTTATTGAGGAATGGGATAATATTGTTAATTTAATTGCTTATTATTACATATATGCCAACATACTAAGCTTTTAAGCTTACACCATTTTCCCATTTCTCTCAGTGTTGTCAGGTTGGCTCGGGGTTGAAGATCTTCGGAAGTATCATCACACTATTAGTTTATCAAATTAGAATAATGGTAATTCTTATTTATTGTCAAATAAGTGGCATGTATAGATAATTAGTTATTGATATTAAGTAATATTATGATTTAGCCAAATGTATAGACTCATTTTGCTTCATTGTATATAGCCATAAGATTTGGCTCATAATGGTTAAAGTTATGTAAACCTATTTTATGTATGCATAGATTAATGTCTTGGTGTGGCTAAGTTAAGAACACAAAAAGGGCTTGGAAAATAGCCTAATGTGATACACATGGGCTGGAGACACGTCCGTGTGTCTCAGCCGTGTGAAGAACACGGCCACCACACTGGTGTGTGGTCTAGTCGTGTGAGCAAGCCAGTAACTAGCTAATCTTTACACGGGGTTCATACATGGGTGCGTGAAGACCACACGGTCTACTCACACGGTCGTGTCACATGCCATACAGGCGTGTGACCCTGCTTTGGTGAAAAATTTTCTAAGTGTCTGAAAGATTTCGGTTTGTTCCCGAACCAATTTCAATGATTGTTTTGGGCCTAGTAGGCCCTTTTAAGGGACAAATTATATAAGTTTGAAAAGTTTAAAATTTGATGAAATTTATGTCTCGGTTTTAAATGATTACAAGTACTCAAGTTCGGTAATACCTCGTACCCTGTTCCGGCGTCAGATACAGGTAAGGGGTGTTACAGTGTTGATGTATGTGATGATGACATGTGCGCAAATCTCATCTCTACGTTATATGATATATGGCTTATCTGGTATGCTGATGATTTTAATGTCTATGTGATGTGATCCATGATTTAATATGAATAGTATATTAAAGCATGCTTAAGTGAATAAAAGTGAATATTATGTGATATATAAAAATGCCAGCATGTTTAAATGCATATGTGTAAATTTGAGAAATATGTGTTATGTGAGATTATGAGCATTATTACGTGAAAAATGTGAAAAGTGAATTATTTGTGTTAAATTTGAAAAGTGGCCATATCACATGCATTGGGTGGGTTTTGTGAAATGTGGAAGTTATGTGGTAGTTTATCTATGATTATGTGGCCATTATTGGCAATTATGTGGTGGTTTGTCCATAATGTGTTATGTGGTCGTTTATCGACAATTATGTGGTGGCTTGTCCAGAAATGGAGTGTTATTGGATGAACGGGTTCTGGGGAACTTGATATTGGTGTGTAGTAGAGATGGGTAGGAAATTTTATAAAATGTGCATCGTTTTAAATTATACATCGACTTGTTTATGCATAAGTATCAGTGTTAGAACTTGTGATTATTATGATGATTGATATGTTGATATTGATAAGTTGTTATGTATGCAATTATATTTGTGATGATCTCACACTAGGCTTGTAAGCCCACCCATCTTATGTGTATGCTTCAGGTAATCCTTGTAATTAGGACTCGGATGCGGATTTTCGGTGATGCTCTCGGATGTGAAATTTTTAATAAATTATGGATTTTATATCATTTTATGAAATTTTATGGGCTTTGATTTGGGTTTGTTTTAATCACTTTTTGTGACTTTATTTTAAATTGTGGATTGTGGCATAAGGATTTTTCCTTTATGATATTTTGTAATTATCGCATGGATTGCTAATGTTGGATTTCAATTTTAAATGATCATTAAACATTTTTAAGAATTAGTATCCGCTGCAGATGTAATTTCAAAACTAAGTTATAATACAAGTATTTCAATAAAAAAGGAACAACTAATTTTATTGAAAAGAACATGGTATTTTCAAAATGACATACTTCAAGGACAAATGGCCTTTTCTGATGAAAACATTTTTGCCATCTTCATGGCCCATGTAATTTCTCATGTTGGATCATAATGTCTAAGCTCGATTTAAGGGGTTATACATATTCCGTACATTACCGACACTAATTACTGAGGTCGTCTGTGGTCTCAAATTACTTTGTCTCAATCGATCTTTCCTAGAAAATCTAGATGGTGCTATGAAACAATTATGAACGCCTTTCATCTTCTTTGGAAGGGTACTAGAAAACAATCTTGATGTATTCATTTTGCCAAAATCTCAAACCTTCGTCTTGTTTTGTTTATTATTATTACAGATTTCTTCCATTTTCTTTGTCTGATCAGATAAAACTACAATTTCATGCAATTCCATTGCACCTGCTAACGTCTTGATTTCATCGTTCAACCTATCTTTGAAACGAATGTACATATCTTCTTTGGTCGACACAATCTCGAGAATATTTACTGGGTTGTAAAAACTGTCGCTCGTATTCAGCAACAGATCTATTCCCTTAATTCAGCTCAAGGAATTCTTTCTTCTTTTTGTTTAAATAATGTTTACTACCATATTTCTTTCGAAATTCGGTTAAAAAAAGTCCCAGTTAACCCTGTCTTTTCATACTACAGTTGTTAAAGTCGACCACCAGTAGAAAGCTTTGTCTTTTAATAAAGATACTGCACATCTGAAGTAGTTTCTGAAAGGACATAACGTTTCATCGTGAACCCTTTCTGTATTTTCTAACTAGTACTCAGCTCTGGCAAGTTCATCATCCATTTTATCACAAATTCTTTGGCCCCACATTTCTAGATTTTATTGATCGAAGGCCTGTAAACAATTATTGGGGTTGAAATTTGAGGACGAAAAGGTGCCAGGGTAGGCAGATGTGGGGATGGATGTTGTCGATCTCGTTGTCTTCCATGAACTCCTCCGTATAAAGGCCCAAAGCGATACCGAATTCGGGCACACTTAACTGGCAGACTAAATCGTCGAGATGGAACTGGACCGTTCCAGGGTCATTGAAGTTGGTCATGACATCTTGAACATGGAAGGGTCGATGATCGTAAAGAAGAGTTCCCATGGATCGGTTGTCAGGAGGACTCAGACATCGTTAGCCAACTGAACTTGTTCAAGCGTGGTCGAGTCAATGCAGCGGCCACACCTAAAGGTCAAGCCCGAAGTATCTGAAAAAGTTCTTCCTGGTTTTCCGAGGATGATGCTGCTCCTTGTCGCTTCTTCAAGGCTGGAACAACAGTCTTCTTATCACGTGATGATGACATTGTACCTGCGTTGAAAAATCGAAACTCAACCAATACATCCCAAAAATAGCACAGAAGTACAAAACTAAATATGAAGATTTCATGAGACTTACGTAGTGGATGAAGTAAACAAAACTACTAAATGTATCAAGTTATAGTATTATTGGAATAATGTAACAAGAATATGAATGAATGTATATGGGAAGCATCAATTTCATGAAACTAGGAAAAATGAAAAAGTAGAGCATAATAGAGTAACTAAAATGACAAATTTCTTATAAACAAGCAAAGTATTCTATTGTTCTAACTATGAGAATTCATTTAAAATAAACAAATAGAGCAGAGAAATCATGAAATAAACAAAATATGCAAAGGAGATAGAGAGAAAAGAGTAAACAAATGCAAAAAGAAGGAACTTGGGGCTTCAAAATCGGTGTTGTAGACGGCACACGGCTGTGGGGGGTAGGGCATGTGGAGTGCAGCGGCTAGGGTTAGGGATTTTTGGGGAGGGAGATGATGAATAGTGAGGAGTTTTTATAGATTTTGGGGCACACGACCGTGGGACACACTTGTGTACCCTAATTTTTTCCTGTGTGTTTCGCGAATTTTGAATTTGGGTGCGTCTGACATTTGACCCACGCCCGTGTTGCTCGGGCGTGTGAGTGCACACGGCCATGTCGCACAACTGTGTCTCGCTTCGTTCACTTTTCCCACACCCGTGTACATAGGTCCACGCCTATGTTTACTTGAGAGGTTCGCCCATGGATGATGGGCACAGGCGTGTCGTACGCCCGTGCTAGTTTGACAGGTTCGTCCACGGCCATGTCGCACGGCCGTGGTGACTTTATCGCTTCCCGTGTTGGAAAACTTTTGCCCTATTTTTGCATGGCCTAAGGCACGCCCGTGTGCCTAGCCGTGTGGTATTTAGAGAGTCTGTGTATCATGATTCGGTTAGTACGTTAGATGTTAAAAACTCAAATTTAAAGAAATTAATATTGTTATTGCTCGGGTTGCCTCCCGAGAAGCGCTTATTTATAGTCTAAGCTCGACTTACTTCTCTCGTGCGTGATCATGGTGAATCGAGGAGCTTACACTCTTCATCCCTGCTATCAATTTTATCAACATAAGGTTTAATACGAGTACCATTTACCTTGAACGTGCCAAATTTGGAGTGGTTTACCTCGACCGTACCATATGGAAAAATACTAATTACTGTAAGAGGGGTTCCTTCATTTGGTTCAGAAATGGCGATTCGAGGATCTGTTGCATTGAGTA